>NC_046665.1:67506848-67530536 GCF_010883055.1 Belonocnema kinseyi
AAATTAAAATTCGAAAATTTTTTCTAAAGCCTCCAGGGGACTTCGTTTTCGCACGAAAAAATTTTATGTGCCCTTATTGCATCCGGACCCACAATTAAGTCAAGTTTTTTTCTGGGGATATCTTCAACAAGAGAAGATTTTCATTTTACATGAAATAGATGAATTTTCAACTCAGAAGCTTAATTTCTTACCAAAAAAGATTAATTAAAAAAAAAATACATACATTTTTCATCAAATAGTTGAACGTGCAACCAAGAAGATTAATTTTCTAATAGGAAAGACGAATTTTCAACAAAATACATACATTTTTCACGAAATAGTTGAATATTCAAATAAAACAGATTAATTTTTCAGTTACCAGTTATATTTTTAACCGAAAAAATGAGCTCTTTACAAAATAGTTAAATTTTCAAGTCAAAAAGACAAATTTTCTACAAAAAAGTTCTTTGTCAACGAAGCTGTAGATTTATCGATCAAGAATTTTAATTTTAATTTAATATATTAATTTTTACCCTCAAAAAAATAAAGTAAAATTATATATCTTCAACCAAAAACTAAACTTTTAAGAAAGTATATTTCAAGAAAAATATATTTGAATTAAAAATAAAAAACAGTTGGATTTAACCAACAAAAACGAATTCCTAATAAAAGATTTTAACCCTCAACTAAAAAAGATTAATTGTCAACTACACAATTGTATTTTAATTAAGAAAAAATGGATTCGTTGCCAAAAAATACAAATTGTAAACAAAATACAAAAATTTTCAATCAAATAATTCAATTTTCTATAAAACAGTTGAATTTTCAACTAAAGCAGATCTATTTTTGATTAGCAGTTATATTTTTAACCTAAAAGATAAACCTTCTACAAAATAGTTAAATTTTTAAGCCTAAAACAGAAATTTTGTATAATAAAAGTTAATTTTTAACCAAGCAGTGGGATTTTCAACAACAAATTTTAATATTCAGTTAAGAAATTAATGTTTACTCCCAAAAAAATCAACTAAAATGATGTATCTTTAGCCAAAAATGAATTCTGAAGAAAGTAGTAATAGTTGTTGTTTTAACAGTTGATATTTCAACAAAAATAGATTTGAATTAAAAATAAAAAACAGTTCGATTTAACTAACGGCAGTTTCTAATTTGTGGCTTAAACAATTGTTGTAATATTGCAGTAATTTAAAACCTAAGGCATTTGTTTTTGAAGTTAATTTAAATTTTGAAAGAAGCATATTCTGCAAATATTTTCAGCACTGGTATTAAAAGCTATTTCAAATATTCAAAATATTTAAAGTTTGTAAATAATTTGCAGGTTTAAGGAAATCGCGGCTGAACAATTTTAAATGTGAATAATTCTTTTGATATTGTTCCTCCTAAGATTAATATGTTTAAAAATTGCTTAGATTTTCAACTTCTGGGAAATTTTTTTTCTGCAATAATCGCTTAATTTTTTAATGTTCTAATGGAATGAATTTGTCAATCAGGGAACGTGATCGTGGTGGTGTGGATAGGGAAAGGCGACGATCTCGGGAAAGAAAGCGAAGAAGCAGGACTAGATCTCGAGATCGGAAGAAGAGGCGCAGTCGGGAAAGAGGAATTGATCCTGATATTGAGGAAATCGAGCGTCCTCCTCGGGAGCGGCGAGAGAGAGGAGAAAGAGGCGAGAGAGATCGGGACCGTGAGCGCAAAAGAAGACGATCAAGGAGTACTGAGAGGGATCGGGACAGGGAAAGGAAAAGGGACAAACGTGATGGTGATCGCGAGCACCGAAACAGGAAAGAGCGTAGCGAGCGTCCGGATGAAGATGTCAAAGTTCTCATCAAGGAAGAACCGCTTGACGGTGAGTAAAACTATTTTTCGCATAATCAAAGCTTCTAAGAGTCAGGCATTTTGAAAAAATAGCAAACCTATTTCTGCCTGGAATTGCTTTGAAATATTTCTGGATATTTTTACATATTGCGAGAAATTTTTTATATATTTCAATAATTTCTAGGGATCTTACAGATTTTATGATATTGTTTACAACTTCTAAGGGATTTTCAAGAGCTTTTTAATTGAAAATATTTCAGGGAATTTAAATATATTCCAAGGAATTATTCATTCATTTTGTTAATTTGAAGGGATTTCTTTCGCATTTGAAATATTCTAGGATAAAGAGATTATCATATTATTATCATATAATTTCACGAGATTTTATAATATCTTAGTGGATTTCAAAGAAGTTATTCACGAGAAGTGAGGCATTTCATAAGGGTTTGAAGATTTGAGGAGATTTTGAATCCACCCTGAATTATTATTAATTTACCCTAACTTCTTTTAAATTCTTCTGCATTTATTTAATTGAATGAATTTTTTACAAGTTTTTATTTAATTGATCCTGAGGGCCAATCGATAAAACGATTTGAAATATTTTTATGTATTTTTTTTTCAAATTCCTTAGCATTTTCAAGAGTTTTGAACAATTTCAAAAGATTAAATATTATATTTCCAAATATTTTAAGCTATTGTGAAAGATTCTCAGGCATTTTCAAGAGCTTTAAAAAGTTCCAATGATTTCCATCATTTTATAGGGTGTTAAGAATTCGCAAGGTATTTCAATAAAATGTCTAGGATTTCAGGAAGTCTTATCAGATTTCACATAATTTCACGGGATTTTATAATATTTTAATGAATTTTAAGTAATTTATTCACAAGAAGCAGATTTAAACAAGATTTTGCAATGTTTTTCGCAATTCATTCGGAATTCGCTCTTCTAAATTCATTCAATTCTACTCAATTCAACGGATTTTTAAAGAGGTTTTGTTTAATTCATCTTTAGGTATTTAAAACTCACGTTAAATTCTTAGGAATATTTGATCAAATTCTTTTAAATTTTCTTCAATTTTTCTATATTTACGAAAATCTATGGTTTTTTTTGTATTAAAAAATGTTATCCAATGCATTTGAATTCTTTTGAATTTAACTTGAAATAATAATGTGTGAAATATTAATTCAGTAAATAATCAGGGTGGCTGTTGGACCGGGAAACCGGAAAATGACAGTGATTTTATTCTTTTACAGGGAATTTTTTCATAGTTTTAGAAGAAAAATGTATCCAATCACTTGAAATATCACAAATATATTATAGCAAGTTAAGCTTAGTTCCTAACTTTTTCAATTATGAAATCATTCAGTTTTCAATGCGTAATTTAAAAATTTTATTCATTAAAAATGTTTCATTTTAGGTCTATATGTGTAAGTGTACATTTTAATTTTGAAGAATTTTAAATGCAGCTTTCAGGACTGAAATAATTAAAAATTAAAAGCATTGAAATATATGAATTATTTAATGATTTTTTAAATTAAACAGTAGTTCTAGTATTAAACACTGAACAATAATTTATTGTGGAAGAAGATTCGAAGAAGAAGGTTCGAAATTAAACAATTTAAAGATTTTAATAATAAAAATGAAACTGTGTCCATTTGAGTTGTTAAGTATTTAATATTCAAATAATTTTAAATTAATAGATTCAGAAGTAAACGCTTGTATTAAATTTTAAATCCTATTTGAAAATTGTCAAATAATTTTTGTATAATTGGAAAAACCTTGAAATATCCGGGATTTTTTTTTAATCAGGAAATTTTTTCGAGGGTGTGCTTGATTGATTAAAAATTAATGGTTTCTAGTTGAAAATTCATGTATTTTGTTGAAAATTGAACTCATATTGGAATGATGTATTTTTTGATTGAAGTCAACTGTTTTTTGTTAAAAATTCTAATCTTGTTTGTATGAAATAATGATCAGTAAATTATCCTAAAATTTAATTTCTTTGTTGAAAGGTAAACTCTTTCGTTGAAAATTAATTTTTTTGTTTGAAGATTCATCATTTTAATTCAAATGAACATTTTTGCTTTAAAATTCATACTTGGCTGAAAGTTAAACTTTTTTTGTTCAGAATTTATCTTCTTGTGAAAATATAAATATTAAAGTAAAGATTCGTCATTTTAGTTAAAAACTCATATTTTTGGTAGAAAAGTAATTTTTTAAATTTCGTCATTTCTGGTCAAACAATAATCTTTTTAATTAAAAATTAATATGTTTGTTTAAAGTTCAACTGTTCCGGTTGAAGATTCTGTTTTTGTTTTGTTGCAAATTAATTTGTTCTTTGACTAAAAATGTACATGTTCCTTTTTTGTTTGAATTTTCAACATTTTTGTAATCGAAAATACACCCTTTTGGTTAAACATTGAATTATTTTGTTTAAAAATTTATTGTTTTCGGTGTTTGCAAATTTAATTGTTCCATTTTTGGCTGAAAATTTATCTTTTTTTACTTAAAGATTGAACAATTTGGTTGAAAAGTCGTCTTTTTCAAAGAAAGCTAATCTCTTTGATTGAAAATTTAACTGTTCCTGTGAAATGTTCATCATTTTAGTTTAAAATTAAATTTTTTAAATTTCAACTATAAACTTATTAAAATTGAATTTGGTTTGTGTTTTTTGCTTCAAAATTCGTCTATATTGCTGAAAATGCAATATTTTTATTTGAAAAGTTAGGAATTTGAAGTGTATTTTAATTGGATTCAATATAGTACCCAAATTATTATTTTTTTTAAATAATATATTTCCCTATTTTCGTGAAAAATGTTATTTCCTTCCTTATATTCTTAGTGACTTTTAAAAATGAAAAAAGCAGTTAGATTCAATTGTATATATGTACAGTATTATTGTTACACATTTAGATATTTTCAAAAGCTAAGAAAAAGTTACTGATAAGAAACTAGTTATAAATTATACCTAGACAAATCTTGAGAAATCTGAAAAAAACCTTGAAATGTTCGATTATTTTTGTCTAGGATTTCCCTGATCATTGCTGTTTAATGTTTTATTTTGGTTAAATAATTTTCTAACTCTAAAGCAATGATAAATTTCTATTTATTCCAGATTATCCCGAGTACGACAACAATTATTCGAACCCAGCTTATTTTAATGATGTGAAGTATGAAAACGATGAAGAAGAGGAGAAATATAGAATTCCTGATAGGAGTATGTATGACGCGCTGGAATCTTCATGATAAATTATTCAAATAATTATTAATTAACATTGTGTACATTAAAAATAAAATTACGTGGATTTCAAAATGCAAGTTTTCCTTTTTCTTTATTCTAAGATTATATATCTATTGTTAATATTTATTTTTGCGAAGCACGATTTTATACAATTTTAACATCATTGTTATCAACTTTAAAAAGAAAAAAAAAACAAAACAAAATGATAGTGTAAATTTTTACATATGGTATAGAACTTGATTTTTTCAAATCTCTTTAATCAATCGAAGTTGATAAAATTGAGAAGATCTCTGGCCTTGTAATTTCTGATGTCATTACAATGTATGCGAAATGATTAACATATTAGATGTTTTTATTTTTTTATTCTGGCCAATATATTACTTTGTTTGCCTTTTAAGCTTTTTCAGGTTTGTGAATTGAAGAGTCAAATTATAGGCTTAACTTTTTCCTTATTTCTTGCACGTACGAATAATTTCGAGTTTTGAAACTGAAGCCTTAAAATAACATTTTAAAAATGAAGTATTAAAAAGTACAGCATTTTGATTTGAAAACTTCAAAATCGCATAATTTGTAATTGTACCCACAGCAACTGAACAATATTTCAATATTAAAAAAGACCAGCAACTTTAGCTTTCAGATAAACGGTTAGCATTTGGATAATTTTAATCTTTTTAATATTTTTTGCGGCATTTGAATCAATAGATATATTTTCTTTTCATTAGAACGTATCTCAAAATTTTAATTGAAAAAATGGTCTGTTTTAATTTGTAAAGGCTTGAGGTTTCGCTTTTAAGGCGCTTGAGTTAAAAATTTCCAATTTTGAGTGGGCCCAAGTAATAAATAAAAATAAAAATATCTAGAATCGATGCTTTGTAAAATCACTTTTTTATTGGTGAATTATCCTATGATAATAGACAATGTATAAAATATTCATGTAAAATCGAAATATATATTTTCATGAAATTAGAGCTGTTTCCATCCTAGACGAGAGGTTCAGTATATTCAGCATTGTTGATCTTTCTGTTTCCTGTAACGAAAATGTAAAAATAATCCGTTTCCTTCAATAATATACAAAATCTTGATTTATCAATATAATACAATATACAAAATTAAGGTTGATTTAGATTTTTTTTTTAATCTAAGTTCAATTGTTAACATTTTTAATTATGAAATCACTCAGTTCATAAAGCGCCTTAAAAATTGATCAATTAATCTCTTTCAATTCAAAAGCTTTAGTGTTTAAACAAATGAAAACGTCAACTTAATAAATTTATAATCAATATCTTTTGTTAAATTTCGATTCCCATTCAAATATTGTGTCAGTTTAAAGTATTTAAAATTGAATGATAATCATTTTTCATTTGTTAAAGTAGCTTTACATCAATATATTTAACAATTTTGTTGAAAATGCGTTTTTTTTAGTTGGCTATTAATTTTCTTAACTGAAAATTTAACTATATAAGTTGAAATATTTTTTTTGGGAAATTAATTTTATTGACAGCAAATTTAAATATTAAATTTACGCTTTAATATCGATCTTTGGCAGTTTAAAGTTCAATCATTTGTTTAAAAATTCCTCTACATGAAAAAAAATTTGTTCGAATTATTATTAAAAATCATGGATTTTCTGGAAAATTTGTGATACATGGAAAAAATTTCGAATCGTCAAGTAATTTTTTTTATTTACTTGAGTAGACACTCTGAATTGAAAAAAAATAATATTTAACAATATTTGACGACTAATTTCAAATAATATATTAAAAACTAAACAATTTAGAACCGAATTGTTTGAAAATAGAAAGCCTTGAATCGTTAAAATTTCAAAATAACAAATGAACCATTATGCATTTGAAAAGACGGAATTAAAATAATTTAACTTCGATTAATTAGAAATTGTTTACCTTAACAAAAATGATCGTAGATTAATATTTTTTATACATAAATATTATTATTATATACAATATATTATATATTGTATATATATAATATATATATTATATTTTTTATACAAAATTTGTTAACATTCCATTTAACAAATTTAAAATTCAAAAATGTTCTACGTTGAGTGTTTTAATTTGGAGTTAAGCTTTTATAAATAGAATAAAAAAATTTTCAGCTTTAGGAACTCAAATTTGTTAATTCCAATTACTGAAAATTTGTTCGGAAGCGGGAAATGTCTGGGAAATTTTTTCCTCAATTCAAACAGACACTCTGGTAACTGTACAATACTAAATTAATTCGAAATGAAAAAAGAAAAACTTGATAATTGAAAATTTCAAGTTAAATAGAAAAAAGACCAATTTTAAGATAAGTATGTCAAAAATAGAACAATTTTAATTTTTATAGTACATAAAGAATTTTTATTATATTCAAACATATATATTATATATATTGTATTATATTCAAATATGACTGATTTTAAACTTTACAATATTCAAAATTAAAATGTTTCATTATGGTCATTTCTGCAAATTTTTGGCAGATAAAAATATATTTAATAATCAAATAATCAGAGAAAAATAAGAAAATTTACCAAAAATTAGCCTCCATATGGTAAACTACAAATTGTAAATGCACACCAATTGTTGCAGCAATCAGAATGTAATCTGCAATCTCCACCTATGCCGCCACACTTGGGTGCATTAGCTTTCTTTCGTTTTGCCTCCACAAAAAAACTCATTAGACAGATGATAGCGAACACAAAAATTATTCTTGTAGAAATCATGTTGTATCTTTTATTCTCTATTTTACTAATGGCCTTTCGACCTGGGAAACTCAACCTTATATGCCTTCATTTCTGCAACGATTTTTACATCGTATTACGTTTTCTGATCACAAAACAAACTTAATGGAAAGTGTCAGGAACGGATTAATAAAATTCATATTCGATAAAAATCTTACATATATTATACGTATATACAGATAAAAAATTACATATAAACATTTGTAAATTTATAAATAAATAAATATATATGTGTGTATACATATATGTTTATCTTCCAGTATATTCTGCACTCATATCAAATATATTTTTCAATTTTATTTGTTGTTAATTAAGTTATTTTATGAATTTTGTATGTGATGATCATTTTTTTTAAATCGATTTTAAAGTGTGGTCGATCCTGGATTATTTTAGATTGTGTTACGTGGAGTAAAGTTGATTATAGAGTTATTATTTGAAATATCTCCCCTCCCCTCCCCACCAGTCTTTCTACTGACAATTGGATGAATACATATTTGAAACCATTTATTATATTGTTTTTAGCAATTTTTAACTTTTTTTCGCTTTTAATTTAGAGGGAGGTAAAAATTAATGTTTTTTATCAAACAAAATTTGAACAAATTATTATTATTTAGAGATATCTTCTTCTATGCTAATACTAGAAATTTGCAGTTTTTTCTAACATTTTTAACTTTTTTTTGTTTCTTAAATCTCACTTATTCCTTTTCATAAGAAATATGGAGAAAATTCTAGTATGAAAAATGATTATGGTTTAGAAGATTAGGATGGAAGTTCTGAAATAAGAAAATGCTGAATAATAAGCCTATTCTCAAATAAGTGCGATGAAACTTGAAGGAAATATGCTGTAAGGTCGGTTTCTTTGTTCCACGCCACATATATTTTTTTCAGAAGAAATTAGGTGATACTTGTTTTTGCGGTTTGCAAAAATTTTTGTTTGAAGAAGTTAGGGTTCTTTTAATTTTGTACTTTGTTTTTCAAAAAATTTCAATTTTTTTCTTTAAACCTCTATAAGTTTTGATTTATTGCGATATTTATCGTTTTCCTTCTGATATGAAAAGTAACAAATTCGAGGGGATCGATTACCAACAAAGGAAATTCGAATTTTTAAAAGTATAAATATGAATCACATCAATGCTGTATAAGAACGCGGTCTTTCGTATTTTTCTTAGAATTTGTTAAATCTTTATTTTCATCATATTTATATAAGTTATCATGTGATAAATTACGTGATGCAAATTATTAGCTTGACTACCATACGTACTTTCCGTATACGAAAAGCCTCGTTGCTATCTGGCGATTAGTTTATGGTAGATTCAACAATCTACTTCTTTCTGTGTACTTATGACGAAGCAGATAAGAATGTTAAAAAATCCATTATCATTATTACATTAACTTCTTTCCGTGTACTTATGACGTAGCAGCTAAGAATTTAAAAAAAATACATTATTATTATTATTATATTAAAATGTTTTTGATCCATATTATTCTTAGTTATTATTTCCTTGCTCAATTATTCAAAAAACATGATTTCAACTAATAATATAAAATTAATATTGATCAAAAATTTTTGTACTGCATAGTATATATTATTTAAAATAGTAGAAAAGACAAGCAAGGACAATAGTCTTGATAATTGATGAAAACTGATATAATAAGTTCAGAATTAATGCATAATATTTTTGTGCAATATATGTAGACAATAAAAACCGTCGCGTTTTTTTTTCAGAAATATCAATCTTTTACGAAAAATACTTATATAACCGAAGCTTCTTCTAACTCGTAAGTTAAATTGTTGAATTCATAGCCAAATTGATTTTTATTTAAAATGTAATTGTTTTGAATTGCAGCAAAACTCGTATTGTGTGGTGGAGCCGATACACGCCATCCCTACGAGAGAATCTGAGCTCTTGCGTATCCGGCACCTTACCCCTTAATTTACCTCTCTCTCTCTCTTCTTCTTCGTCTGTCCCTAGATGGTCACCAGCAAGAGCGGCGGCGTTGCCTAAGCTCATAGCGTCTCTCTTCAGTAAGACACTTAAGGTGTGTGTACAAGAAAATACTTGTGCAGTATGCTGGAAACGGCTCACGCTCGAGCCGTCCGTGCACACACATAGAGCGCCACAATGATAAACACTACACTCTTTCTGTAAACACGCCAATATTTGCAACGTTGCAAACTTCTGCTTCTCAAGTGGTGGTCCGATAGGTGAACGGTACGAAGCCAGCTGACACCGCAGTAGTGCGACAGATCGCATGCGATTGGTTGGCGCTCTGTGTGTGTACACGGACGGCTCGTGCGTGAGACGTTTGTAGCATACTGCACACATGTTTTCTTGTTCGAATACTTTTACGGGGATGCCATATATCGGCTCCGGCACACAATACGTGTTTTGGTGTAATTCAAAACACGTGCATTGTATGCCTTTGGCCGATACACGGCATCTCTATGAGACGCGTTTATTATTTACTGGTGACCTGAACGCTATGTGAGTTACATACGTATATAAATGAAGGAATAGTGGAAATTCTTTTTCTCTATTTTCTTTGATTATTATATTATTTTTTTAAAAGCTGTTGCATACTCACTATTTAGATGGGATTGTAAAAGGTGCGAATACTCATTAATTAGATTGGCGTAAATTTGGATAGAAGGAAATTAGAAAGCGCTCGACCAGCATCCTGTTACTTACGCAATGGTGTTTTATGAACGTCTCAGCGCATCTCAAATTGCCCAGGTCCAAAATGTCCTGGACTGGAAGCTCAGCTAGCCATTCATGAGATGCAACCGCTTAACGCATGCTATCAAGGGAAGCGTCTATTTCATTCAGCATCTCTGTGAGCCGATTGAACCCACGTTGCAAATACTGTCTCAGAAGCTTCCTTGACGGCTCCAACAATGGTAATAAGCAGGTCGTCAACATTACCCTCTTTTCTTCTCTCTTACGATTTTCATAGCATAGCCCTGATTCATGTGATGGGGCACAACTAGATATTCAGGTGCTTGGAGAGTTTCTACCCTGACTGTCTGAACAAAGCTCGATCAGTCTTTTATCCAAGAGCTAGCCATAAAATTATCTCGTTTTCCAAATTAAAGAGAGAATTCTGTGAGATTTTTAAAAGAGTAAGATTGTGAAGGCGACGGTCGGGTGCTAACAGAAGAAGCACTGATGTACGTCTTGCAACTCAGGAAACAAAAATCCATTCACTTGCATTTGAATGGGTTTTGAGATCTTCTGAATGGCGTATCTATCACTGGAATTCCAAATAGTCGCCCATAGGTTAGAGTGAGTTTTGAATGAGAAAGCAACTTTTAATTTGAATAAAACAAATTTAATTGAAATAGTTAAAATTATTTATTAAAAAATAGTTCAATTGGCAACTTTTAAGAAAATCCTGGCATACATCTAGTCTATTTTTATTTACAGACTATTTATTTTTAGGCATTTTAATTGATTTTGCTGAAAATTTTTTTGACATATTTGCATCACACTACATCAGAATGTTAAAAATTTATTTATTTCACAGTTACCATATATGAATCTTAAATTTACAAAAACTAACACGCACGTTTTATCTTATCGAAATTACTTTTACCAAAAATGCGGGTATTGAAAGTCTTAACATTTGGATGTTTATGATGGAAATGGATATAAGCGAAATGCGCAATTCAAACCGACTCGCTTTCTATCGGTTCTTGTTTCCTGGGAAGTTCAAAGAATGATAATTTGGCAGTTCGCATAGACAGCCAGTTAAGCAAAATCTGCGAATACCAGATTGGGGTGCGAACTTCTTGAGGTTTGGCCACTGAAATTGCTTTCAGGACCTGATGAACCAAAAAATCAGAGGATAAACTTTATGCAGATCTAGCTACCTGCGCAGAATGTTGCTACTGCAGACTTGTGAAGAAAAATAGTTTTATAAGCTTACAAAGTTGCTGCCCTGTCACCCTGCCGGAGCTTCAGTGATCCAGGGTCTTGAAATAGGTGGGGACAGGGTACGCATTCGAAATAATTGCGGAGTCGGATATTTCGTAAACATAAATATAATATTTATTAACTTGACTTATATACTAATTGATGTGTGTGTGAGTGCGAGTGTGAGTGCGTAAGTGTGCTGGTGTGTGTGTGTAAGTAGGTGCGCGTGTACATTAAGTTTGAGCGTCGCAGGCAATCTGGGCGTTTAGTGGTTCCGCTGATGCGCTCTACTGTTCCTGAGGAAAAACAAAAGGTTGTGGGCGTGAGTTAACAATCGAGGCGCGATAAGGGGCCGGTGCATGTATTCGACCTCACCTGTGGGGCGGTGATACGGGTCTAATCGACCCGACGAAAACGGTAGTCGCGACAGGTGGAGGGACGTTCGTCTGGCCGGATCTGCCTAGGTAGTCTAATGCTAACTTCTCGGTGGCCTCCGCGACGAGACACGTTCAGGAGCACCTAATGCCGTGCCTTGGTGCTACCGCAAAGTCGGATATGGAAGTGCCCATTGCTCCGACGATGCGGTTGGATTCCCCGAGGAAGGTTCGTTTAGGATTGGGGTGTGCCTAAAATAGGTCGCGTTTGGGAAGCACCCAATGCCGCGACACATTGAAACTCGAGGGACGGATATGGGAGCGTCCATTGTCCCGTCACTCGAGCTAGGAAGCCTTCATGTTGACGTCTCCTCCAGGGATCACTTAGGTAGGACGTGCTCGGATGCGACCGATGCCACGGCCTACTGGTACTCGAGAGGTGGATATGGGAGCACCCATTGCTCTATCGCTCGAGCCGGCTGCCCAAGGAGGTGTCGCCTGGTCGGCGTCGTCTCCAGGGGTCACCGAGGTAGGACGTGTTCGTTAGCACTCTATGCCACGGCCTACCGGTACTCGAGAGGTGGATATGGGGGCACCCATTGCTCTACCCCTCGAGCCGGCTGCCCGAGGAGTGACTTCTGGTCGCGCATTTATATTGTCCCAGCTCGGTGCATGGCGCGAAGGCGCGTGCGCAGTGTAGCCTGTGGGACGTCGGCAAAGTGGTCGTATTGGTAGGTGCGGGAAGCGAGAGCGGCAGTACCGCACGCGACACTGGTCGGGAAGACACAGTGTATGTGACGTGTACGAATCGTCACAAGCTAACTTGTTAGTAATAAAAAAGTCTGCTAAGAACCTGGCTAAATCCTTATCCTGTGGAGACCTAGGGTTAATATTTTGATTTTCACACCAACGGAGCCATTTTTGAATCGGAGCCTTGTACTTCTGTGAAGTAGAACTGCTCCAACTTTCCTTAAGCAAATTATTTTCCTGTTAGGACCTGTTCTTGAGTAAATCTTCCCACACCCAACTTTCCATACCTGTAGTGTGAGGCGTTCTACTTGCTGCGGAGATGGGCCTGCGGTCAAGTCTGTCAGCACATTCATCAAGTCCTAAATAGTTAGAGGTGGTTCCATGCTCCTGCTGAGCAGATCCGGCATCCAAAACGTCTGATCCTATCTTGGCGCTACTATGAAGAATTACCTTTTGCAGCTGTTTAGGTGGGAAAGCACTCTGGCTATAATATTGGGAGGAGGAAAGACCCATCCTAATCTGAAGTGCCATGTACGACTGAATTCGTCGGTGAAAAAGGCGTAACGATCGCTGCAGTCTAGAGAAACGTAGGGCCTGACTACAGTCCTCCCTTCTTCTGAATGTAGACTACCAGGGTACGATTTTCCGACTAAAGTAAATTATGGGCGCCCTGGAGATGATGGGTCATCTTTTTTGTTGTCAGGAAGTTGGTTATTCGCCCTGTGCAGGGATACAGATGACGTGGTGGCCCTCTGCCATCACTCTAAGAGGCAGTCAAGAAGCCCTCCTGTGAATTACAAAGTTGGCGAAAGTTATATGGCCCAGTAGGCACTTGATCTGTTTCAGTGTAAAAAAGACCGCTTTAATCGTATCTCCTCTCAATTGCGTGATCTTTTAGGCCCTTTTGCTCGAAAAACTCTTGACATTGTCCCCTGTGTTCCACAGTCTTCCCAGAAATTCGATTTCTTGGCAGGGATGCCGATTACACTTCTTGCGATTTACTATCCACCCCAGAAACTACCGCAACTCGACAGCTTCATTGATCTGTAAGTTTAATTTAGTTTTGTCCTGAGAGGACAAACAATATTCATCTAGATATACGACTACTCTCATACCCTACAAAAAGATGCTCGAACGATCACTGGCATTATTAGATCAAAATTTCGTCTGTGCATGTGAGCCTGAGCCAAAAAGCGAATATAAATGTTCAAATAATGTTTGTGTTTGGACTATCAAATACCTTCTGCTCGAATACAGCATTTGACAAACCAGCTAACATTCGTTTGATAGGTAATAGAGTGTCTTTCTTTTTATCGATGTGGCAAAGCTCTTCATTGGCCTTGGGATCTGTGAAGCCCCGCAACGCGAGAAAGCTCTTCAAAGCATTAGATTACCTAACCTCTTACCATTACCATAAGCTAATACGCTGTAGGTCGTTCGGCCTGTTAAAACACTCTTTTAGGGCTGGAAGAACTGTTTCCTCTCATTTACGTCGATTCTCAATTTCCCAAAGTCCAATAGCTCTGTAGACGACCCAGGCTCTGAAGAACCAGAAGGTTTTCGGGAAATCAAGCCTGCTGAGGCATTAATCTGATCTTGTAAATCGCGGTAACGAGATCTAGTTTTCTTTAACGAGCAAGAATAGAAATGTTTAAATTTGGATTCTTCAGATTCATGCTAATGGACACTGAAGGCCATGCCTGATATTGTGCTTATATCGGAAGTTGAGTGTTCACTTCGCTTTCGGTGGAAATACCCTTAGTTTATGTCGTTTCTAGAATTTATTTTTTTGAAATTTTCGTGGTGCGGGGTCGCAGGACCGAAAGGGAGGCAGTTCTCATTCATGCGCGATGATCATTAGCGTAGCAAGAAAGGAGGCAGTGTGAGGGCACTTACGCGCGTATGTTGCTTAATATTATTGATTCCAAATGGAAATGATTCACATGGCCCTTACTGTTTATGTTGGGATTCCCTGGAGTTATGTTGAAGGCCACTTCAAGCCATGCCTAAGATCGTATTGATATCGCGAGTTAAACGTATACATTGTATTGAAGAGTGCGGAAAGTTCGTTAATTTATATAATTTGCAAAACCTGCATTATAAAAAAAAAAATTGGTCGAGAAATGGCCTTGGGAAGGTGCAGATATCAAGGTAGGTGGGGCTGAGTTGCTCCAAAAGATGGTGAGTACTACGGTGTGGTTCCCAGGTAAGGTGGAAGATCCGTCTGTGGCCCTTCGATGGTTGGAGGGATGTTGACCTTCATAGTAACAGCGTCATGGCGATTCATCAGGCACTTTCAGCCCCTGAAAGAGGACACAGCGGCAGGCAACAAGCAACTCCTAGTTTTGCAAATTCCTAAGTCTCAGGCGAGTCAGAATTTTTATAAAAAATAGTTTCAAAAAATGGGATTGTCTCAGGGATAGTTATAGACCTCGGAAAACCAATATAGAAGGCCCACATATTTTTTAAATGCGGCTGCAGTGCCGGCGCACAGTGGGGCGAAATCGCGAAAAGCTGGACAAAAGTATAAAATGTTCATAAAATGGGCCAACCTTCGTTACTAACAAGTTTCTGGGGTCGGTAATTACAAATACCATGTCAAAAATTCCGAAAAAATTGCGAATCCAATATGGCGGAAGAGTATGTTAAATAAATTTTTTATTTTTTAGAAAATTGGTATCAGAATGTTTTCAAGATCGCTGATCATGAACATGATATCAAAAATTCAAGAAAGAAAATAGGGGAACCAAAATTACGATTTACATCCGCCATTTTTTAAATGTTTGATACCGGATTCGTAATCAACGACATTAAAAACCCCCTAATACGAATTTTCAAAAAATGTAAAATTTATTTAGCATACTCGTCCGTAATATTGGATCCGCCATTTTTTCCCGGAATTTCGGACATCTGATTCATAATCCGCGAGCTTAAAAACCACCGTTTACTTATTTTGAAAGGAATCAAAAAGTTATTTAGCATACTAGTCCACCATATTGGATCCATCATTTTGTTTTTCGAGTTTTGACATCAAGTACGTAATCAGCGATCTCAAAAACCTCCTGATAACAATTTTCAAAAAAATAACAAATTTATTCAACATGCTCGTCCGCCATATTGGATTCGCCATTTCATTTTCGGAATTTTTGACATCGGATTCATAATCAGCGACTACAAAAACCCCCGATACCAATTTCCAAAAAAGTCAACAAATTATTTAGAATACTCTTTCGCTATATTGGATTCGCCCTGGCGGACCGAAGAAACCGAATGGAGCCTCTACAAAGTAGCCGTAAAGACACCACTGGGTTCCTATTCGGTTCCTTTTTAAAAAAACAAAAAAAAAACAGCAAGATCAACTATTAAACTGTTTGCTTGAAGTTGACTTTGCTGTTTTTTTTTGTTTTTAAAAAAAGGTACTGAATGGTACTTTGTATAGGCTCCCTTCGGTTCCTTCGGTCCGCCAGGGCACCATTTTGCTTTCGGAATTTTTAAAATCGGATTCGTAATCAGCGACCCCAAAAACCTGTCAGTAACGAAACTTGGCCGATTTTATGAACATTTTGTACTTTTGGCCAGCTTTTCGCGATTTCGTCTGCGCCTGTGCAGTTTTGCAGATGGGCATGACTGTGAGGACACAGGTATGTCACTGATTCAGCAACCTTGGTTTAGTTTGAAATACCATAAGGGGATTAGGGGGCTGAATTTTGTTACAGGGATTCTAAGGTATTCAAATCAAGGGCTTGCATACTGGTGAAGGGTGTCAACGTTGTCCCACTGCTGGAGCTATGTTCGGGAGATTTGATGGTGATAGCCACAGATCTTAAAGGAATAAAGAAGGCTAGTCATAGGATCGGCCTACTTTTCATATGAGAGTGATATCAACTCACCAGTGGAGGTACGTACATGGTCGGAATACTGCAAGGTAAGGGGCCTTTCTCTTCTGCTGAAGGGAGATGCTAACTCCCACCATACTTCGTCGGGCAGCAGAGACATAAACTCAAGAGGTAGCACTCGAATGGAATACCTAATCACTACCGATTTAGATATTGGTAATGTGAAGAACATCCCGAAGTTTCATAACTCATTCAGGTAGGAAACCTCGAGCAACCTCTACGATATCACTAGTGTTTGCCAAATATAGAAACTAGACTCGCCACCATGTTAATGTGAATTGGAGTTGCCATGTCATGTATTATTCCCACTGGAAGTTGTCGGTTAGACTGCGTGTTCGGTTTTCTGTCGCACTGAAATAACCTAAAAACGAACATAACCTACACATGGATTAAGATGTCAAACTATAAAATAGAGTATGGGTATAATACGAGAAACGACAACAGCCATGCGCATGTGCAGGATGAGCAGCTGAAGTTTGTATGCCTGGCAAACATTACCGATTTTTTGAAGGTTGTTTTGCCTACCTCTGCTCACCAAACAGATGAAGTGCCTATCGAGTGCCTTTTATGGAAGGTTTTCCTCCTATCTTCAGTTTCTGGCTTGATAGGCAACTCCAGCTTATAATTCCTTTATAGGGACTTTCGAGGATCCTGCACATATTCCTGTATACGAACCTGCACATGCAATTTTACAGGTAATTTTTACGGTCCTTGTGCAGGAATTTGGCGAAAGAAACTGTCCATGATCCTGCAAAAGGATCCTCTATATAAGCTAATACTTGGATGATTCTGTACAGCTTCGTTGATTTAGTTCGTAAAGGAAGCTGCACAAGAATCTGCAAAGGATCATTCAAAGGTTCCCTGGCAGAATTCTCCAAGATTATCTATACAGGTTCGTGTGCAGAAATAGTACTTTATAGACTATGTTAAGGGCTCGATAGGCAAGGCCCTATTCTCTTTTTGCGATCCTTGTTAGCGCATTATTCAATTCCCTAGCGGACCGAGTGAACGGAAAGGATACTCCACAGACTATCCTCATAGTATCCACACAGTATCCCTTCCGTATAATGCAACACATACTCAAAAAACAGGAAGATCAACTGTTAAATTGGTGAAATTCAGATTCTATGTTAAAATTGCCATTAATTATTGCGATTACTTCTATTTTCTTGAGTTTTCATTTCATGATACAGAAAGGATACTATTTGGATAATACGAGGATACTCTGTAGAGTATTCTTTCGTTCACTCGGTTCGCTAGGGATGTTCAACGGTCTTGAAACCCATGATGCCTTTCTCGAAGTTCACTCTAAATTATCTGAATTCATTGACAGACTTGAGTTGCCTCCCTTTCAGGTAGATGGCTTGGGTCTATCCATGTCAATGTGTCCCATCACCAATATCATGAGCATCTTTCCCACTAACAATTTTATCTTGCGATTCGTACCAATCGTCCACTATAGTTACAGATATTTATTCCAGTACTTGTAGAACGTTTATGGTGTCTACCTTAGTTATAATTGCTCCACCGATCGCATACGTGACTTTGTAGCCGGCTTCTTATACCATTCTGAGGAGTCCATCGAAAATGGCGTTCTATAGTATCGGGCTCGACACGGATCCTGTGTACAGTCTTTATGAATCTCGTGTCTTATTCGACATGCATTAGTGCGAATCTAACTGAGCTGCTTTGCGGGTAGTCTTGTACTAGCCCCACGATTTGGTTCGAGCATACAATATTCTTTAGCTCGTGTACAATATCGGGCCTCCATGGATTTCTTTTTGGTTTAAAATTTACGAAAAGTCAATTAGACCAAAATCCAAATTAAAAATCTCATTTAACGCCCAATAATTTTCAGGTATCAAAGAGAGAGCACCTGTTCGTGGGTGCTGTCAATTTCTACCACTTAATTTTTTCTAGCCTTGATAAGGTTACTGTACGAGTACCGAAACGTTGGTAATGCAAATTTATTTATTTATGTTTTTTATTTTTATTTTATTGCAATTTGATGTTAGTAAAAATAAAAAAGACGAAAGAAAGAAAAAGAGAAGGAAGGGGATGTGGTTGGCTGCCTTCTCATTTTTCTTTCCTCTTTTTTATTTTTGTCCGAAAATTTTATTTTATTTTTTTGTTTTTTTTTTCAGATTACAATAGGATTTTTGATTGTCGTTTATTCGTTGTGGCCCAAATTTGGTCGTTGGATTCTTGTTTTTTTTAACAGGATTTTGCATCTTTTAGGTTTTCCAAGAGCTCCAGAATAGCGTCCTCAGTTGATATAAAATTTGGTTTCATTTAGAATTTGATCTTCAATAGATACCTGTAGGGAGCCAAATGGGTTCCTTGAGAGCGCACTAAAGAATAACATGGAGGCGTATTCACAAACTAACCGCTTGAGCTTTTCAGCAAGTGAGATTCATTTGTGTTGCTGCTCCTTTGGAATCAAAAATGGTGTCTAATGGAAACCCCAGTTTCTTCTATGTGTTCGAAGTAAATGCTGCGTATCGGAGAGACTTGCCTCAAGTACAACTTGCAGATTTCTTAATATCAAAAATTCAGGTAGCAGGAAACTTGGCGTATATGACGTTTGAACCGTAAGGTCCTTGCATAGCGATTTATGGAGTATTACCACCAAGGCATGTTTCGATTCTTTGGAAGTGACTCCTATTTGGAGACAGCCAATTATTAGTTCCTTGAGTATATCTTTGATGTTTCACATGCTCTTTTTACCACCAATTGCTTAATAGAATCCCATCTGGTGGCCTTTTTCGACTTTACTTTTCTGAGAAAGGCTTCGATCTTCTCTGCTGAAAATCAAGTCCCTGCCGATCTTTAGGACCAGGTTCGTATATTTTTTCTTTCAGTCTCCTCTGATCGAAGTGATCATCTTCCTTCATTTCCTGGAAGCAAAAAGTATTCAAGAACATGTTTGTGGTGTCCTTCCAATCTATTGTCACACAATTCTCGCCCTGAATTGATTTCATAGCGGGATGTGCTCGGAGTCGCTGGCAAGCCACCTTATAGGCAAACCACCACGGATCGGCTGACTTCTTCGTAACGACTTGCCTGCTCTTTGGCGCTTTACACGCATCACTTCTCCGTCCTTTCACTGGTAAGGAAGCGCTGGAAGCCTTGGCGAAAACTTCTTTTTCCCTCTCTGGCCATGTTAACTACATCTATTTCATTTCAAGAGCTCTTGGTAGTAAGTCCCTCTATTGAATTTTCAAGCGCAGTGTCGAACTTCACCTAATCGAATTGATCTATCAGGTATTTGGAGACAAGCAGCCTCTCCCTTTCATGTTTTGTATTATCACAGTTCTCAATCCGAAAAAGCAGGGAATCTATTTCGCTCGTTTTAAACTTATGTATATACCCACCTCGATGATGAAATCTTCGAGGCTCCTTCTTCTTTCGCCCAGGCCTTATGAGTAACCATAATAGGGGTTTCTGCATTGGCGACTATCCCCAGTATGATTCTTTCATATTTTAACGTATGCAGTGCCTCTCTGGTATTCTCCATGTACGTATCTTTCCCATGCGAGAACTTAATATACGTACATACTAAATTCAAGGAGAAAGAGAGAGATTTCTCTATTTGAGCACATACGATGTGTTCACGGCTCATATGGTCTAGTTTCATGGCAGTTATCTGGTTGTTGAAAATTAGAAGTACTATGGCAGCCCATTAAGCCTTGCTTTCCTTTCCGATTGACTTATAATATTAATACATTTTATTGACGAGTACGGAAGTTTTGGTCATTCATATAATTTTAACAATCTGTTTTCTACAGAATTTTTGTGATTAACATAATTCAAGGCTGATGCTAGAATAGAAAAGGTTACCTAATACATTGATTATAAAGAGCAAGCAAAATGCTAATTAAATTCGCACAATGAAATTGTAACTACAAAGTGCAAACACCTGAGATCGATTTTAGAGCTAGTTTATTGTAGTAGTACTTTAAAACAAACTGATTTCAAACTCTACAGCATTTAAAATTTCGAACTCAAAGCTTTGCGAATTGAACATTTCTTAATTTTTTGTGATCATTTCTCTGATATTGTGATACAAGAATTTAGAGATAAGGGGCCGCCGTTTAATTATTACTTACCGTACTTTTGGCGGCGACGGGAGGGAAAGGGGCCGACGTAAATTATTACTAACTATTATTTATCAAGTCGGGAAACTCTTGTTATCTTCAAGAACTATTTTTTCAGCATTTGATACACATTTAATTATAAAATTCGTTATCTTTTAATAGCAATGTATATTTCATGTGTAAATGAAATAATTTAAAGTAATGTAGTATTTACGTACATAGCATACATACTTAAACGAGATAAAATGAGATTTTAATATTCCATTATTCTTTTTTCTGCTGTATTTTGACTATTAAATAATTAAGAATTGATAAAAAAATAACCAAAATGAGCGTCGAGGCACTTCAATACAAACTGTAAATGTAACGGAATTGCTGCTACAATAATTAAGTGTTTGACTTTGGCTTTTATTCACCAAAAAAAGCATTAGGGAAAGAATATCGACAACAAAAATTATTCTTGTAGAATTCATGCCTACCATTTATCTTTAAATTTCACGAATGGCCTTTTGAAGTAGCAAACTTTACAAGTATAAATTTGCTGAATTAATTATTATATTATTTATTATCATAAGTTTAAAAAACATGGAAAACAGGTCATTTTTAATATACACATTAAAAGTTTTTTTCTATTTACGTATAAACTTTAAATCTAGATTATTGTATACATTAATGTAAAGAATTTTGTTAAATTCTTTAATTTTTTCCGTTTCCAAAGGTTACTACGAAATACTTTACTTTTTATTGCTTTGTCTCACTATAGTAATAACTGAAAAACGTTCAATGAATAGATTAAATCTGATTTTAAAAATTTTGAATCTATTTCTATAATAAAAATATCTAATTATTATTCAACACGAGTAAATATGCAAAAACCTACGAAGATTTACATGGAAAATAAATCTGATCTTATGTTTACTAATAAAATTAGACCGAGTGCTCTGTTCCAGCAGAATAGGTGGGATTTTAATTTTCTCTTCCGGCATATTTTAGCGTGTACTTAATTGAATTTCAAAGAATTTACTGTCAATACCAAACGATTTCTTATAAATTCCGAACAAATATAGAAAATAAAAATAAAAGGGAGATCTTGATGACAGATTAATGTTATTAATGTTACCCGAAATGACGGCGAACGTGACCAAACTCGCTAAGGTGTTTGACCAAAGTAATTTCTGTAATCAGTCACAGGGATGCCTTTCCGCCCCTCCCCACGAAACGTTAGAAGGGGGTGGGGTTTCATCAACATTGTTTCTGTAACCAGTCACAGGGGTGTCTTTACGTCCATAACAAAGCGTTGGAAAGGGGTTTAGGGGTAGGGGTTTGACCAACATTATTTCTGTAACCAGTCATAGGGATTCCTTCCCGCCCCTGATGGGGCATTAAAAAAGAATAGTGATTTGAAAAACACTATTTATGCGAACAATCACAGGGATGTCTTCCCGCCCCCACGAGACGTTAGAAAAGGGATAGGGTTTGACAAAAATTATTTCTGCAACAAGTCACAGGGGTGCCTTCCCGCCCCCACCAGACGTTGGAACGAGGTAGGGGTTCGACCAACATTATTTCTGCAACAAGTCACAGGGATGCTTTCTCGCTCCTTATGAGGCATTGAGAAAGAATAGTCAGTTGAACAACACTATTTATGCGACCATTCACAGGAGTGCCTTCCCGCCCCACGAAAAGTTGGAAGGGGGTAAGGATTTCGCCAACATTATTTCTGTAACCGGTTACGAGGGTGTCTTCTTGATGCTACGAAGCTTTGGAAAGGGATAGGAGTTTGGCCAACATTATTTTTCTAACCAGTCACAAGGGTGTTTTCCCGCCCCGCGAGACGTTGGAGAGTGGTAAGAATGTAACCTACATTATTTCTGTAATTGTCACAAATAATTGTCAATTAGTAGATTGCGTGCTAAAGGGAGAGGTTCCCATCAAAAACCGTTCTTGAAAGTTTGACTTTCGCTTCTAATATGGACGCACTTCTATCATAGTTATCAAAAGTTACCGATCTATTACAATGCATTTTTAAAATTTTCTGAAAATAGCATATGTTTCCATTAATTACCATGATTTAAAAAATGTATGGAAAGTTTTATGAATTACTACAATTTTTTAAATTTATGAATATTTATCATTATTGTAGAAATTTGTTGAAATATCCTATCATAAAAAAGAGGTTGCGACATAATCTCGATGTCTGAAGCCACATTATCTCGGTTGCTATACAATCGAACTAAATCTCGATTCAACTAAATGTGATATCAACTAAAACTCTATAGTTTGTGCACAGCGGATGGTGTTGCCAAAGATATTATAAACGTAGATGCGGTGCGGGCTTAGTTGCCCGCCATAAATATAGACGGCGCGTCCGGAGAAAAAAGTCACTTCCCCTCTACCCACCGCTCCCCGTAGAAAGCAACAATCGATATAGTTTCCCAAGAGCCACTTGGAGCGCTGTAAGCAACTCTCGGCACACCTTCGAGGCCCACTGATGGTAAACTTAGCTTGGACAAGAACCATTTGGATTAAAGGTAATTTGCTAATTGAAACATTTTTACATTTATAACTTTGCAAAACTTGGTTGTTTTAATAAGTACCACAAATATAAGCCAATGAGTAATTTATATTACGGTTTCATATATTTTCCACTAATTCTAAAATTATTAATTATAATTTTCATTCTATATATTGCCTATATCGTTCTTTAATAATATTTAGTTTTTATTTTTATTTTTGTGGTCTGCAATTTCTACGGACTTTTTTAGACTATTCGTCTAATCAAGTTCTAGTATGTATTTTCCAATTTTTTAATTATTATATATTCTAACGTTTTTATAAAAATATAATTATAATTCCAGGTGATCAT
>NC_046665.1:67530636-67538278 GCF_010883055.1 Belonocnema kinseyi
TAAAACTCCAGGCCGAATGCTGTCTAATGATAAAATATACAAACTAGAAAATTCCCGAATTGCAGAAATTGAGAAAACAGTTATGTGGTCAATATTATTTGTATATTAAAAATACAATAATCAAATATTTTTATTATAGAAATTTGGTTTAATGTTTAATTTTTTAAAATTATTCTTTTAATTGAGAATAACAATAATTGTATAAAAATGCGATACAAAGATAAATTTAAAACACGTGAGCTTCAAGTGAAACAAACTTTGCAAGATTCAATGCAGGCTGATTTAACGCGACTTTTATTTTTATTTTTTTAAATAAGAATTTTATTTTGCGCGCGTTTTCTGTAATATACAAAAATAAAATGGACATTTTCAAACAACTTTTTTTATCCAAAAATACATTTGTTCGCCTAGGGCGCGCGACGGTTAGATCTCGCGCTTCGCGCACGGATATTTATTTTATGCATTTGGAATGCTTGAAAAAAACTTTATCAAGCAGATCTCTTTTAGATGGCAGTATTTATATGCGACTTCATAATCTGAATTGTCTACTTAATTAATTATAGTCAAAGATTAAGTTTCTCAAAGCTCTGTAGGTTTTGAGGTACACATTCTCATCGTGACACTCGCGCTGCGCGCTCGATTTCCGACAGACATTTGTAAACACGTTTTGTTGGATTTTTTTTTGCGTAACTTTCGTCGTTTTCGACACATTTTTTTTTATTTTACTTCTGTCAACGTTATTTTTCACGAATGAAACAAAAAGTACGCGTCCTATCAAGAAGTGATTCTTAACGAAATTGTGGATCTTTTTTGGGATAACCATTTTTGTTAATTCATCTTTTTTTGTATCCTACATAGTTTGTCCACAAAATGGAATTTTTTATTTTCCATTATTTTTTGTGCAATCAAAATTTGAATTTTCGATTTGTGAAGAAAATCAAAAAATTGTTTATGATAATCGTGTAGGGATTTCAAAAAGAAATGTTTTTCTTCTTTTGACTTTTTTTAATATCGTGCGTTTTTCGGCTTCAAATTTTGATTTTGGATTGATTAAAAAAATTTTGAAAACGCTATAACTCTGAGCATTTTCTTTTTATCGAAAATGTCATAAGAATAAATTGTTTGTTCTTTTCAATACTATAAATATCCGTACATAGAATTTTCAAAATCAGAAAAAAGTGGTCTCAAAAATTTTCAAAATGCGCTCACTTTTTGAATTTTTATCAACAATGGCTGGTTAACGAACTCGTCCTTTCTTTTAGGGCCTAGAAAAAGTGTGCCAAAGATGGATTTGATTCGTTCATTTTTTCGATAGTTATCGTGTTTACGGACGAGCGGACGGACAGACAGACAGACGATATCATGAAAACCTGATTTTCGGATTCAGGGGTCTCGAAACGTGGAGATCCATTGAAAAAGTGTGATGTCAAATTTCCGACAATTCTAATACTTTCTCAATCATAAATGATGAGAATGTAAAAAAATTTTTTAACAAACTATTTTTTAATTGTTCAAATTAGAGGGTTGTCTAGCCCGGATATTGTATAATTCGGAAATTTTCTGTCGGCAATTCTTAAATTCGGTAAGATTGTAAATTGTCGAGAATTTTCCAATTCGGGACTTTTATATTTCGACAATGCATTGACGAAATATAAAACTCCCGAATTGGGAAATTAAAAATAAAATTCCCACACCACTGTAAAAATTCTGTAATTATAACATTGTAATGTTATAATTTCGGAAT
This sequence comes from Belonocnema kinseyi, assembly GCF_010883055.1. Taxonomy (NCBI): domain Eukaryota; kingdom Metazoa; phylum Arthropoda; class Insecta; order Hymenoptera; family Cynipidae; genus Belonocnema; species Belonocnema kinseyi. The sequence goes on from NC_046665.1 coordinate 67,532,381, forward strand.
TTTTACAGTAATGTGGGAATTGAAAAAAGTCCCGAAATATAAAAGACGAATTGGAAAATTCACGAAAAATGAAATAAATAAAATTCCAGACAATAAGATATTACCGAATTTTAAAAATCCCCAATGAAAATGCCTGAATCCTAAAATATCTGAACTAGAAAATTCCTGAATTTAAACAATTAAAAAAATTGTTTATTAAATATTATTTATTTATTGTAAATACAATAATCGAATATATATTTCTGGATAAAAAAATTTGTTTGAAAATGTGCATAGTAATTGAAAAAAACATAAAAAAGTTCTGAAAAATCGAATTTTTTATTAATAAAAAAAATAATAAAAATAAATTTTTAATATAAATCGTTGTTGAATTGAATCCTGCAAAGCTTGTTTCAAAAATGTTATTATGTAGGTACGAAGAAAATTTAGGCAGAACATTTTTTTGTTTCAAAGCACACGTGTTTTTTAATGTATTTTTTAATACAATTTTTATAAAATTATTATTCAGGTGCCGGACATTTCATTTTTTGGGATTTTTCATTCATCCTTTTCGGAATTTTTGTCAGTGGTCCCATATTTTTATACCTACTCTTAAAATTAGGTAATTATTCAAAATAAAAAGTCAACATTTGAAAACATTTCAAAATCATCAAACGTATCTATTCTCTTTTAAATTATTTCAAATCTTTTAAAATTATTTTAAAAAATTTTCGGAACTTTTAAATGTCTTTTAGACTGATTCCCATTTTTCCTAACATTTTTGTAAAATCCTGCACACTAAATTGTTTAAGAGCTTCCAGATTTTTTCTATAATTGTAAATCTTTGGAAATGTTTTGAAATATTTTTAAACATTCTCTTTGAGTTATGTACTTTTTCAAAATAAAAAATCATTTTAAATGTACCCAGAAATTTTTATTGTTTTCCTAGTGTTTCAAAATTCTTGAGGAGCTCCAAAATTTGTTCTTTTCCTTGTAACATTCAGAAACCTCCAGCTTATTTGATTTTTTTCTAAATTAATGCTTACTTAAATGTTCTTTAAGAATCAAAATGAAATACTTTAACCTTCCAAATACAAATAAAGAATTAAACAATTATAATCGTAACATTCCAAGTTTAAATTTGTCACTCTGAAATTGTGACAATTCATTTTCAAATTTTTTACTATTGAAAATTGTTTTTTTTTTTAATTTCCAAACCAAATAGATTAAAAATGGAATATTTTATACTGAAATAGTACTTCAAAAAGGTTTTGAAATTGCGTTCATTTAAGAAGCCATTAATTCGAACTTTACACTTGTGTCACTACTAAGGCTTTTCAATTAAATTAGTTCAAATTTTAATGTTAAAATATGTAAATTATATCATTTTGAACAGATCTAGAAACACCTTGTAAAATCAATCACTGTTTAGTTTTTAATACTCGAACTGCAGTTCAATTTTCAAATTTACTTTCATTTTCTGATTTGTCCCGGTCGCGAGTCTAGCTTAATATTTATAACAACTTTCATTTTTTTGAAATTGTAATTTTTCGGTTGTAACTTACGGGACAATAATTTTATTCTTTGAAAGATTTTCTACAAATCTTGTTGATAATTTCTACATTCTCATCAAAAATGAGAAGGTATTAGTTTTTTTCAATGAAAAATAACTTTTTCGGATTTTATCAAATGTCGACGTTTTGAGGCCCCGTGAGTCAGAAAAACATGTTTTTACGTCGGGGTCTGTTTGTCTGTCCGACGTCGTCGTTGTTGTTGTCTGTATAACGGATAATTTTCGAAAGATTGGTCCGATTGGATTGGGCTTTGACACACTGTTCGAGGGACCAAAAAGAAAGATCGAGTTCGTTAAACAGCCATTTTTGATAAAAATCCAAAAAGTTGAAGCTTTTTCAAAATTTTTGAGACAACTTTTTTCTAAAATTTGAAAATTTTATCGACAGCTATTTATGGTACAAAAAAATATGAACAATTTATCCTGACAACTTTTTTTGATAAAATCAAACTTACCAAAGTTAAAGAATTTTCAAAATCCAAAAAACCAAACGAAAATGGACATTTGGAGCAAAAATAGCTTGATATGGAAAAAAGTCAAGAGACGAAAAACGCTACTTTTTCAAGGCCCCATGATTATTTTATCACATTCTCATCCATAATGAGAAGAGTTTTATGCGAAAAATGACTTTCGCGAATTTCACGAAATTTCGACCTTTTTAAGCTCCTTGAGTCAGAAAAACAATTTTTTTGTCGTTATCTGTCTGTCTCTCTGGCGTCTATGTCGTCGTTGTTATTGATGTCATGGTTGCCTGTATATCGGATGACTTTCGAAAAAATAGTCAGATTGGGTTTTGCTTTGACACACAGTTTTTTCATTTTCAGAATTATATGTAAAAATTGAACTATTTTTATTTTTATAAAAAATATATTTCTTCAATTAAATTGTTGCAATAAAAGTGGTTCGAAGAGATTTTTGAAAAATCTTTCGGGGAATAAAATTAGTATTTATAGGTCGACAAAGGTTTGTTTTCTTAACCAAATTTGGCTTTCGTCTAAATTTTTCCAGTTGTTTTTACTATAGTACAATTTACGTTTGCATCTTGGGCGAAGAAATCCATTCTATTCTTTGACAAATATTCTTTGTAAAATAATAATTTTCACAGAAAATTACCCTGAGAGCAGAACGAAATCGGAAACAATAAGCGTTAATTTATTCAGGAACAAGCTTTTTGAACAAAAATGACCTTGAGTGAACCTTTAATATATATTTGTTAATTTTTACAAAAATCAGGCGTTATTTTCTTACAAAAAAAAAATTATTTGCGGAGGGGGGGGGGGCAAATTATCAAAAAATAAATACAACTTGAAGTTGTATGATTTTAATTTGTAACTAAATAATTTGAGAGGTTTCAATCTAAAATTATCGAACACTTTCCATTCAAAAATTCAGATGAAATATTTAAATAGCTTTAAATTTGAAATTATTCAATACATTCTGAAGACTACAAATTTAAAACGTCTAAATTATTAAAGTTTTAAATATTTTTGAAATTGCTGTTCTGGAGACTAAATAGCACTTATTCTTTTATTAAGAAATTACAACCAAAATGGTTTAAAAAAAGTTTTTAAAAGAGTTTTAAAAACCTTAAAAAAGGTCAGAGGTTTTAATAGTTCAATATATGTGATGGAATCTCTTTAATTATGAAATTAGTCTATACTTTTTCATGTTTGAGCTACAATTATTCCATTTTAGAGTTATAAATTACAGTCGTGAAAAACCAATAAAATGTTTTAATTAATTTATATATAAAACAAAAAACCTTTGTATAATTCAACCTGAATGCAGTTGCAAAAATTTAATTTGAAATGCATTGAATTCAAGGTATAGTTTAAAAAGAAAACTGAAAGCAAAGGATCGACTTTCAAAAGAAGCGAAAGAAAGTGACTCGCTGGACTGCAAATGAACATGGAAAATGGTGTATTTTCGCATTTTTAAATTTTAAATTCAAACTTTTTCGCTTTTTAACAATTTCGAAAAATTCTGAAAATTCAAACAATAAGGCTGTATTCTGAAAATGAAGCAATTTTAACGTTAAAATTCAAGTTCCTAAACTGAAGGCCCAAAAATTTGCAAATTTTACTATTAGTGTTATGTAAATTGTATTGGTATCTTAAAAGAGTATAAATAGTTCTTAAATTAGTTTTTAAATTTTCTGCAGTTTAGCTTTTTTACATACCTAGATGTCAAACAAGCCTACCCAATTTTTTCAAATTTTAATCACTTATTTTCTAAGAGAAAATCACCCCTGTTTACCAGTCACTGAAATGGATTTGAAAAAAATTGCCAAGACCCAAGAATAAAAATGGGATGTACAGCGAATTTTTAAATTTTTAATTGAAATTATCTTTAACTTTGTGATATCAAAAATTTCCATACACATTTCTTTTTAATAATACTGTAGGAAAAATCAACAAGATCGAGCGCCGAAATTATAATTAGAGCAAATTTTCTGTAATTTTATGGGGACGGCTGAAATATCCCGAAAAATAAAATTTCCGACTCGGTAAAACTCTCTGTCCCAAAAAATGCAATTCCAAAACTAATAAAATTCCTGAACAGTTTATTATATTAACGAATTTAAAAATTCCCAAATAATAAGACTCCCCAAATAAAATTGTTTCTTAATCAATATTAATTATTTATTAAAACTATGATAATAAAATATAAAATAAAATTATACAAAAAATTTTACCAACAAATTAATATATAAAAACACGTGTTTTTTAATTAACATTTAGATTTTTCAGAAGAACTTTTGTGATTTAAAAAATACTATATACATTTTCAACCAAAATATCTTATCCAGAAATATATTTTGTTTTAATTATTATTTTAAATTGAAACAATAATGTTTAAATTATTCAAACATTAAAAAAGTTGTTTCTTTGGTAAAAATATTTGATTATTTCAATTAAAAAAAAAATTGTCAAAGAAAAATGCTTTCAGCACTTGTTTATCTTGAAATGTCTTTCTATAATACTTTTTTAAAAATTAAAAATATGATTTTTCGAGAACATTTTTTTTATAATTAAAAAAAGAATGTACCGAAAACCTGGATAAAGCTTCAGATCTGAAAAAATTCAGCGATACAAACATGTCAAACTTTTCTAACCTCAAAACATTTTTCTACTGCTTTACTGTCTTATTTTACGAAAAATGAGAAAACAAGAATTCGACTTCATAGTACGATGAGGGCAGCACCTCGATAGGGCAGAAAATGTGATGTCCTATATATATAATTCCCCACTACGACGCCCCGTACCGCATCTACGTTTATAATATCTTTGATACAATTCGTAACATTAAAATAACCAACAAATCTATAACCCCATACAGAAAATCATTTACGGCGAATCAAAATAAAAAATTACGAAAGAATACACTTTTTATAAATCGGTCACTTTTCACTTAATTTCGTTGTTTTTAAACATGTTTAATTTCCTTTAAATTTAATCAATTTTAATTTACTTGATTAAAAACAACTTTTAGTTTTATTCAACTTTATTACATTAATTATTTTTCAAATGATTGTCAGTGCTTCTTTATCGACGACTCGTAGTCTGCATGTCACGCCGCCAACCGTATATTTTTGGTACAACTCAGTGACCGCACACTACTTTCTAACTATGCACACGACCCTCTTCCGAATAACACAATGCGCTGTGCACAAACTATAGAGTTTTAGTTGAAATGACATTTAGTTGAATCGAGATTTAGTTCGATTGTATAGCAACCCATTATCTCTTCATCTATTAGTTGGATTTAAACGCGCCGTCTATTCTTTAGAATCGAGATCAACGGAATCTTTTATGAAGCCAACGCATGCGCACCGAAATGCGATCTAGATTCATTTTTAGGTTAAGAACAGAGGTGCGTATTACGCTGCTTCCATGCCTCTACAAGCAGGCAGCCTGCATGAAGAAAACCCATAAGAGTGAAAGAGATGGACCATTCTCTATCTCTCTCACGGGTTTTCTGAATGCAGGTTGCCTGCTTGCAGAGGCATGGAAGCACCCTTATGAAGACAAGGCATTTCCACCGAAGTGCGCTTCCCGAATGATCCGTTTGGCGGCGGTAAATGCTAGGGATTGTCACAACCCGAGTATCGCGTCCTCTATATATGTCGCGATTTTACCGGCCGGACTCGAAAGGTAAACGTGGATCCGTTTAAAAAATTTAAGACCTATGAAGATAGGTGAGTAAAAAAAATAACAGGTTTAAACAGAAAAATAATCACAAAAGTCCACTTTTATCATTTATTTAGAGGAAGGTTATTTTATACAATTAATGTAATGAATGTCGAGTTACAAAATATGAATAGCTACTCGCGGAAGAGAAAAGAG
>NC_046665.1:67538378-67542446 GCF_010883055.1 Belonocnema kinseyi
AGGCCTTTATGGTGAGGCGGTGTTCTTCTTTACCATGCAAAAAGGGTTGAGTTCTACATGATCCCATAACTAGATGAGCGCGGGATACGCGATCATCACAACAAGTCGAGTCTTAAGTTTGAATTGTACAATTTTGACTAGCATTTCATTCAAAGTTAGCTCTTAGGCATCAAGGCATGTTCGAGGGATCTGTTTACATTATGTATGTAAACATTCCTAATGATCGTACTGAATACGAGTGGAGCTCATATTTGTTTTTTAAACATTTATTTAATCTTCAAACATTGTAATTATTCAAAAAATTTTTATTAAAAAATTAAGAGTTTACCCTTTTTTCTACAAGTAAGTTTGTTTACGAAGTTAACTAAGAATGTCTACCCTGATGACGATTTTCTATTTTGCTATGCAAATTTACATAAACTGTTCATTATTTAAACAGTTTTAATTAAAAAACTAAAATTGACCTTTTTTCTAAGAGCCAGTTTGTTTGCAGAGTCCAACTAAGAGTGTTTATCCGATGACTCTTTTCTATATTGCTTTTTAACTTTACAAGAACTATTAATTATTTAACCAATTTTAATTAAAAAATTATCAGTTTGCCCTTTTTTCTACGGATTCAAATAAGAATGTCTATACGATAACTCTTTTTTACGTTGCTTCGCAATTTTACATGATGTATTAATTGTTTAAACAATTTTATTTAAAAAATTTAAAGTGCTCTTTTCTTAAGAGTCAATGTATTTGCGAAGTCAACTATTTACAAAATTTTAATTTAAAAACTAAGAGTTTAACAGTTTTGATACGAGTCCATTTTTTGACGGAGTCGACTAAGAGTGTCTATACAATGACTCTTTTTTATGCTGCTTTTCAAATTTACAAGAACTATTAATTATTTAAACAATTTTAATTGAAAAATTAAATGTTTGGTCTTTATCCTACGAGTCAATTTTTTTTACGAAGCCAAGTAAGAATGTCTATAAAATGACTCTTTTTTATGCTGCTTTTCAAATTTACAAGAACTATTAATTATTTAAACTATTTTAATTAAAAAATTAAGATTTTGGCCTCAATCCTAAGAGTAAATTTGTTTTTGAAATCAACTATGAAGGTCCATTCGATGACTCTTTTCAATGTTGCTTTGTAAATTTACAAGAACTATTAATTATTTAAACAATTTCAATTAAAAAATTAAGAGTTTGGTTTTTTTTTCTACGAGTAGGCTCTATTTTTTAACATAATTAACTAAGAATATCTTTTTAATGATTTTTTTCTCTGATGTCGTTAAGGTGTCTTTACAATATCGTAAATAAGTCGTATGATCTGACGCTGTCTTTACGATATTGCAAAGACAACGAAACGACATGGACATAGGATGTCGTAAATATGCCATAAAGATGTGGTAAAGACGTCGCCAAATTTTGTGCCCACTGGGTGTCTTTCGATGATCATTTCCCATCGTACCTTGTAAATTTATAATAATTATTATTCATTTAAACAATTTTCATAAACATATTGAAAGTAGGGTTTTTTTTCAATCAATAAACACAATCTTTTTAAAAAGTTAACCAAGATTATTTTTGCGATGAATCTTTCCTAAGTTATTTCTTAAATTTGCAAGAATTATTAATTATTTAAAGAACTTTCATAAAAATTTCAGAATTTGGATATTTAAAAAGGGGAGGGTCAGTTTTTTTTGCAAATTCAACTAAGAACACTTTTCGATTAATTATAATACTCAAATTTTTATGATTTATTATTTAAAATACTTTCATAAGCAAATTAAGAGAGACTTTTTACCACGACACTTTGCAAATTTACACTAATTATTTATTATTAAAATAAATTTCATAAACAAATTCAGAACTTGGCTGTTTTTTAGAATTTGAACCATTTGAACATTTTGAACAAATTAGTTTTTATAAGGAAATTTATGCAGTATATATTTAATAAGAATTAAAAAAGAAATTAAAACTGTATGATGGTAAAATTTTTTATTTTCATTAGTTTCAGTAATTATTTCTTTTTATTAATTTCTACCTGTAATTTCATAATAGCCTGTATGAATTTTAGTACAATTTGATGTATATGCGGCTACAAACGAAATTATTCGAATTACTCTCAGTTCTCTAAACATTTGGCCAGATGAGATGAAAATTGCAGAAAGCACCTCTCGAGTTTAGCTGGATTTTCAAAATTCGAGTACACAACCCGGTCGTACTTTGGACTCTTCTCGAGTCGAGATTATTTATCATGTATTTCTATGAAATTTTGTACGCACCAACATTTTAGATGTTTTTTCCAAACTTGCATAAAAATGTTTAGTGTTGCGCAATAATTTATTCTGCATCTTGCGAGGGTAGCCGTGCGGATCCGTACACAAATAAAAGTTATTAAAGCAAAAATTAATATCGCGGTATCATATTAAACTTCATTTACAAATAAAGTAATTGCAAGGAAACCAGTGGGTCGCGCGCAAAGCGCGCGTATGACCTTCTAGCAATGAAAAAAGGTTCCTCTATCGATATTTCCATTAGCTTAGTGGTAAGAGCACCCGAACGGAAAACTGAAGATCTGGGTTCGATTCCCAGCGGAGCGAAAGGTGAAGATAGTTTTTTAGAGAAATATATTAATTAAAAAACTTAATTGCTAGTTCCATTTAGTCTGAAAAAACGTGAAGAATTTCATCTATTTGAGGATTTAACTTAGATCAATAGTGTTGATTTTCCATTTTCATGGTCGGTGATAGAGATCTCCACTGATCCATTGTTACCATGATTCCTTGTGGAATTGGTTACAATTTATGAAATTGGTTGAAATTTATGAAATTTGTGGAAATTTGGGACATTTGTAAAAATGTATGAAATTCAGGATAATTTATGGAAAATTATGACGTTATTAAAAATATGCCGGAAGAGAAAATTAAAACTGGCAAATATGCCGGATCCGCCTACACTAAGATAAAAATATCTACAATTTGTACTTTTTTAATGCATTTTATTTGATTGACGAAGACACTTTATCCTGCATCTAATATTTAATTAAAATCGAGTTATTCATATTTTAATGAAATTCCATATCTTTCCTTGCTCATGGCCAGATTTACAGTATAATTAGCATCGTTAATCCATAGTAATGATTCTGTAACGAAAATGAAAATTTAAGGAAATATTCTTTCAACGCGATGCAAGATATCAGGATAACTTTCTAACCACTCAAAAATTCAACAGAATTCTGATAGGTATTGCAAAGTTTACATTGGCAAAATGCAAAATTTTGTGAATGAGAAATTGAAACTAGATACCTTCAAAATTAAAAACCTTAAATCCAAGCCTTCAAAACAGAACCAAAAAGTTTTTAATTATACACTGAACAATTAAAAATACAAAGGAAAAGATTTTAATACTTTCAGGATATATTAATTTTAAGGTTTAAAGATTAAATACATTGATTAATAAAAAAAATAAAATATTAAACATTTACCCGAAATTAGATTCCAAACCATACACCACATGTGCTTGTTACATCAAGACACAAATTGCTGCAGCAATTATCATGTTGGTCGCATTTTTCACCTACGCTAGTACAATTCCTAATTTCTTTCGCAAAAACACTCATCAGGCAAAGGATAGCGATAACAAAAATTATTTTGGTAGAATTCATGTTTATCTCTTATTTTTCGCTCTACTAATGGCCTTTTAAAACATCTAACATTTCGTCAAACCACAACGTCGTACGTTAAACTTTTCTTATCGCGAAACAAACTTTATTGCAGCATATCAGGAATGAGTTACTATATTAAGTCTTAGATAAAGATCTTCGTTGGTAAATTTCAATGACTTTATTTAAATCCAAAAAATATATTGCACATTAGGGTGGTTGTTATTTATAATTGGTGGAATTTATTTTTAGAATTTCTCTGCTCTCAGCCCTCAATTTTTTTCACATTCCCTTAAGCGCATGTGACACAGCTAAATACGAGGGTGGATTGATAAGTTTCCGGCCTGACCAAGAGATGGCGCCACTAGGCCTACCTTGAGGTGGCGTTCTATAGTACCATCCTTAGATAGC
>NC_046665.1:67542546-67561340 GCF_010883055.1 Belonocnema kinseyi
AGAAATGTATCAGCCTTGGAGGAGATTATGTTGAGAAATAAAAAAAAAAATTCTTAAAAACGTTGTTTTTCTTGGTCAGGCCGGAAACTTATCAATCCACCTCGTACCTATATTACCGACCTCACTTTTTCAATTCACTGAATGTCTTTTTGAACCTAAGAACTTTTTTTGTAAATAAAATATCGAGCTGAAACTTTGGAAAATTCCACGATGACATGCCAAAAAACTCGTTATTCCGCGAAATATTTGAGTCGTTTTTTGATTCTATTATATTGAATTTTAATTAGAAAATTGTCGTAAGTGCACAACAACACTGGAAATCACTGAAAGGCATGATGCGTAACAACTTTTTCAACTGCACTAGAGGTGGAAGTCCCTCCAGCCTTATAATGATCTAATCGTTAGGTTTTGCGGTGCCTAAAACAATTGAGACTTCACTGTATGAGTAAGAAATTTGTGTTGCAATAATATAATATTTTTATTCAGGTTTGTAAGATTGTTGAACAATAGATATGTAAAATTATTATGATTCACTAATATTTAAAAGATTTTTTGTGACACATGCATGATTTCAGCCATTTTCGAAGCCTATGATTCAGTGATTTATCTCAATTTAACATTAATTATCTATAATATTACCATAAATTACCAAAAACGTCATAAATTTCTGCATCTTTCTAAAAATACTTATAATTGAATTTTGGATAATTTATGGTAAGTTACCATATTTACCTGTAAAATTAACATGAATTACCGAAAATGTCCAGAAATGTCCGGAAATTTATAAACACTTCTAGATATAATTTTATTTACAGTTGTATGTGGTGGAGGGGAGGTGATACCCCTACTTGGCGCGTCCCCAGGTGGCGGAAAGGGGAATGCTTGCTGGAAACAGAGGGTAAGGCCAAATAAAATACGTCTCGCGGACCAAACACACTGGGTGAAGGACACACCGAGAAAAAACCACGATCGTTTCCTGCTGCGAACCACTGGGAGTGCTCCGAACCACGTCTGCCTGACCTGCTGACGTGGCTAGGGGCTGATATGTGCTTACACTGCTGATGTGTCAGCCGCAGTATGGGATAAGAAGCCAGCCCCTTCGGACCTTGATCAGGAAGTGCGTGGTGGCTGCACAGATCGGAATCTGCAGTGCCCCGGGCGAGTTCCGGTCCATCCGTGTTTGCCGGGACCGGTTAAACGAAGGCTGGGCCCCAGGGAACTGGGGTAGGACAGATTTCCGAGGGTATACCCGTTCCCAGTTGTTTCGGCCCGCCCCTCCACGCACGAAGCGCTGGTGACACGAACTTAAAGGCTACTACAACCCCCAATAAAACCAAGGCTGAAGAAAAAGTAATAAAAATGGACGTGAAGGATCCGTTCAATAGTCCGTTCAAAGGCAGTAGCTCACTGCCTAGAACTCCACCCAGAAAGAGGACATTATCGTTGCCAGAGCCCACTTCCAAAAGTACGATAGACATCGACAAGTTTGAGAATAAGCGATCTAAGAGGCGGAGGGCGGTAAGTACTCCCGAAAAGAATACGGGCAAATCGTCAGGAACGGTAGTACTCCTAATTGAAATACGAGGTGTGTTCAAAAAGTAAGGTGACTTTTCAATTTTCGCGGGCTACGTACATTCAAGTTTAAAATTTTTTGTTTTGTTGTGTTGGTGCACTCGTCACGATCATATGTTCACAGTTTTGACTATATAGCTCGTGTGGGTTTTCTGGCAGAGGCGTAAAAGGTTAGAAGGGTTTGGTGTGCTGGACGATTTTCTTCTTTCGAAAAAAATGGAGCAAAGAGTTTGCATTAAATTTTGTGTGAAAAATGGAATCCAGTGCTCTAAAACTCTTAAAATGTTGACAGTTGCATACGGTGAGTCTACTCTGAGTAAGAAAAATGTGTATACGTGGTACAAGCTGTTCCAAGAAGGCCGAGATGATGTCGAAGAAGAACCTCGCCCTGGGCGTCCCAGCACGTCAACAACAGATGAAAACATTCAAGGGATCATCCATATATTACGTAAGACGTTTTTCTTTTTTTTATATCGTTGTGTCCTTCTCAAATTCACAGCAATTTGAGGCTCGTCTTTTTTTAAACAAAAGAAAAACGTCTTACGTAATATATGGACGAACCCCAAGCAGTGGAAGAAATGGTGTTGAAAAATCGCCGAATTACCATCAGAGAAGTTGCTGAAGATGTTGGCACATCGGTTGGCTCATGCCATGCTATCTTTTCAGACGTTTTGGGCATGAGACGTGTGGCAGTGAAATTTGTTCCAAAACTGCTTAATTTTGATCAGAAGATCCATCGCATGACCATCGCTCAGGAGATGTTGAATTCAGTGAATAATGCACCACAGTCATGCCTCAGCCTGCATATTCACCGGATTTGGCCCCCAGTGACTTTTTTCTTTTCCCAAAACTGAAGAGACCCATGAAAGGACATCGATTTTCAACGATTGGGGAGATAAAAACTGCATCGCTGAAAGAACTCAAGGCTATGCCACAAAATGATTATCAGAAGTGCTTCGATGATTGAAAAAAAGCGTTGGCACAAGTGTATTATATCTGTAGGGGATTACTTCGCAGGGTACAACATAAATATTGAGGAATATATGAATATTTTTTGAGAAAACCATAAAGTCACCTTATTTTTTGAACACACCTCGTACTGCAAGAAATAACAGTACAAACTAGACTTCTCCAGGAAAAGATAAAAGGATGCTACAGGATTAAAAATGATATCTCAGTAGTGAGTACGAACCAAACTCTCCAAGTTGAAAACCTTCACTCTAATCAACTAATAGACTGGTTAAAAGAGGCGACAAGTGAGCGGGAAGAAAATACGACCATCGCGGACCTTATGAACGAGAATGAAGATATTCGTAGGCAGATTCAGACATGAGAGCCGAGAATGCCCTTATCATCGACGATATAAAGTGCGATAAATGTAAGCTAGAATATTAGCTTCAGTCTAGAGCCATGAAGAAAACAGGACACATATGGGAAGCGTCGTTTGACTGGGACATTATTCTTCTCTGCTACGAGGATATATCTTCTGACGACAGCGAAATTGGAAGGTCGATGGGGCAACTCGGAGGACGTGAAGGACTAAAGGAACAAGGAAAGAAAGGAGGACCAAAGCACACCTTATTGCAAACAAAAGGAGCAAGGCTGCTTTTGTCAGATCCGATGGCACTAGAGGGAAAACGACAGCTCGAATGATGAAGTTTTTGTTCGCGGTCACCGCAATAGAAATAGCGGAATCCAAATCTACTCAAGACAAGTCAGATAGAAGACGCATAGGAGAAGGCACTGAAGGCGATAGGGAACCAGAAAGGAGAAATAAGAATAAGCAGGATCCCCTTGTCGTAAAAATGCAGGGGAAGACCAATGAACTTAGGAAAATACTTGTAGAGAAAGTACCAGGAGCAAAGACGTCTCTATGGATCGATAAAAAAGTCCTTCAGACTTAACGAACTGGATGGAGTGACCACGGTAGAAGACATAAGTAAAGCAATCTCTGAAACAAGCGCACTGAAACCTGAGGAATATACGGTACGAGCACTCTGCCCAACGTACGGTGCTATACAGAACGCAACGATCTTAATGAGGAGTACAGAAGCTGACAGACTGGTCCAAACAGGAAGATTAAAAATCGGCTGGACAAACTGTAGAATAAGAGAAAGAGTGAAGGAAAATTGGTGCTTCCGATGCTGGGAAACTGGGCACAGTAGTGCTGGGTGTCAAGGACAAGACAGAACAAACTTGTGTCTGAAATGTGGACTAGAAGCATATAAGGTCGCGGAATGTCAAAGTGCCCCTTTTTTTGTCCACTGCAAAGTGAAGGGACACCATTTGAATGACAGGAGAAACCACCTGAAGGTTGACACGCGCACACGAACACAGTTTTATCATGATCAAGATCCTTCAAATAAATTGTAACAGGAGCTATCTGGCGCATGACATGGCCCTGGCGTTCGCTAGGGAAGAGAAATCAGCCATACTTGTTCTAAGCGAACCCAACAAAAGGGCTGTACAGAACAGGAAGGACTAGGTCTGTGATGTCGACTTAGATACAGCTATAAAGGTTATAGACCCGAGAGCCGTCATAGACCAAGGTACCGGTGCAGGCTTCTCCTATATAGCACCACCATCTTTTACGATATACTCATGCTACGCTTCACCCAATAAGAACATCGAGGACCTCGAAGACTACCTGCAGGATATAGGTGAAAGTATCCGGGCTAGGAGGGAAGAGGCAATCATCACGGGGGATTTCAATGCGAAATCTCCTCAATGGGGAATGCAGAAGTCTGACACTAGGGGCGAAGTTGTCGCGGAATGGATTGCTGAGAACGACCTCATTGTAAAGAACGTAGGTGATAAGCCAACCTTCGAAAGACAGAACTATGGATCAATTCTAGATTTGACGCTAACAACGACTGGCATAAGCAGGAGGATCGATGGCTGTGAAGTCAGTAACAAAGAGTCACTCAGCGATCATCGATACATAACTTTTGGTGTTAGGCAAAAATCAATACAGTCCAGCAGAAATAAACCTGTGTTCAGAGGCTGGAATCTCAATAAGACCAACGTGGAGAAATTAAGTCTGGCCACGAATAATATAACTGAAGGAGAAACATCGGCGGAAAAATTCTCAAAAATTCTCACGTCAGTCTGCGATGCCTGCATGCAAAAAAGACGCACAAGAATTTCGTAAGCAAGCTATGTGGGAAGACTTCAAATGAAGCAAGAAAACTCTTCGGAATGCCATCAAGACATCGAAGAAAGCTGGCTGGAAAGAGATCCTCGATGAAGTCGAAAAAGATGTCTGGGGCAAGGGCTAAGACATCGTCAAAAAGAGACTTATCGGATATCCACCAAAACCAGCAGCTGTCGATGGAAGCTGTGGAGAACGTGGCGAGATGTCTCTTTCCTGAACACATACCAGTAGATTTTGACTGCTTCGCTGAAGCACCAGTCACTGCTTTCACGAAAAGAAGCTTTCTCGAAAGAGCTTGTGCTAAGATAAAAAACAAGAAGGCACCGGGACCGGAAGGCATACCCACTGAAGTTCTCAAGTATGTGGAAACAAATCGACCGGACTTTGTACTCAACACGCTGAACGAACTAGCGGCAAAAGCTGAGTTTCCAAAGGCGTGGAAGAAGTCGAAACTAGTTCTGCTGAAGAAGGGGGATAAGCCAGTGGGACTTCCCAGCTCTTACAGACCGATCTGCCTATTAGACGTCGAGGGGAAGCTGTTCGAACAACTTATCTTGATCAGGCTGAAAGATGAACTGGAGCGTACAGGGGGTCTATCAGATAACCAGTATGGGTTCAGGGAAGGCAGGCAAACGGTTGATACAGTGAAGGAGTTAATAAGCATAGCATAGAAAGCAGCGGCATATTCCACGAGGTGCCTACGACTATACGCCGTCATTGCTCTGGTCGTCAGAAATGCCTTCAACAGTGCATCCTAGCAACGCATACTCGATGTCCTCAGAGAACGAGGAATAGACGAGAGCCTGATAAGCGTAATAGCTTCATATCTATCAGAAAGAGATATTGTATTAGAAGCAGAGGGAAAGATTAGTGTCAAGGACGTGAATAGCGGAGTCCCTCAGGGATCAGTGCTCGGCCCCACGCTCTGGAATATTCAGTACTATGAGCTACTGGACCTCGATATGCCAGAAAGAGTACAACTGGTTGGCTTTGCAGATGACATAGAAGTGGTTGTAGAAGTAATTACCGAAGAAGCGCTTATGAACTCTACAAACACTGCTATTATTAGGGTTGAAAAGTGGATGGCAAAAAGAGTACTGTAACTGGTAGTGGAAAAGACTGAAGCAGTCCTATTGACAATTAAGAGAAAAATCAGGCCTATCCGATTTGAAGTTGACAGGACAAAAATCACCCCCATCAGGGCCTTAAAACAGCTAGGAGTTTGGTTAGGCACCAAGACTTCGTTTTCAGTTTAAATCGAGGAGGCAGTCAAAAAAGCCGAGAGAACTATGTCAGCTCTAGCCAGCCTAATGCTTAACGTTGGTACCCAGCAATGTGCATCCAAAAACACAGGCAGAAACTCACTAGAATCCAAAGAACTATGGCCATCAGAGTATGCAGCGCGTACTGCACAATCTCGGCGGAAGCGGTGAGGATCATTGCGGGGATACCATTCATATACCTACTGGCCAAAGAAAGAACGGAAATTTACGAAGGCAAGAAAAAGAAGGAGGCCAGGAAAGATCTGATGGTCAAATGGAAAGAAGAGTGGCCAACAGGTGAGCACGGGCGCTGGACGTATCAACTGCTCCCGGATATCAAAGTATGGCTAAGTCGCCCATTTGGAGAGGTTGACTATTACCTGATACAGGCGCTTTCGGGACATGGTTGCTTTCGTAAGTTCCTGTTCGATCGGAACAGATCCGCTGCTGATACATGCCCTTAATGCGAAGATGTGGATGACGTCGAACACACTCTGTTCTTCTGAGCCCGATGGGATGACGCCAGATCCGAGTACTCTAGGAGTGCGAGAACACTCTTCGACGCGAGGAACCTGATGACGAGCCTTGTCACATCACAGGAAGGATGCCAATGCACTTACCATGCAATAAGGACCATTATCGGTACAAAGGAGAAAGAAGGAAGAGAGCTGTGCTAAGAAGAGCACAGAGGCAGCCCCCCGGATTGAAGTAATGCTAACGCGGTTCCGATGCGGTGGGGCGAAGACTATTATTACTATCTATTACTATCTTTTTCCACTCAGTTAAATAAATATTAGCTTCCGGTATTCGTCATCTTCCATATTATGTTCGAAATAGGTATCATCTTTCTTCCTTAATATGTATTTAGAGTTTATTTAAATATACGTAAGCGTCTCTATCAGTAGAATACATAAATAAATTATATATTTCCTTTCTCTATCTGTATTTTTTTACATGTTAATTTGGTTTATTTTATTGCTAGTAATAAATTTAAAGAAAACTTCGGTAATATTATCATAAATTAATAATCGCTGGAGGGATTACATTGACCCTCAAAAATAAATTTTGTAGAAATTGTTGATGTAAGTTGTTGGCTTTAGGGTCAGGTGAATTAAAACTAATTGAGTTGTTTTAAACGTTTCGGTACACAATTTACACCAACAATTTCTACCAAAATTACCATAAATTACCAAAAATTTTATAAATTGACGGAAATTTATAAAAATGTTTGAAATTGAATTTTGGGTAATTTATGGTAAGCACCATACGTTACCTTTCAAATTACTGTAAATCATGCTTCTTTTATTTGAAATATAATATGGGCTGAAATCATGGCTGTAATTCGAGAAATGTCTGAAATAATCCATTTGTTATAAAAAATATCGTATGCGCCAAGGGGGAGAGGGATTTTTTCGTCTTGTGTACGTTTTCAATACTTGTCTCCGAGTCGTACTGAAAGCATACACTCGTCAAAAAAGTCCCTCTGCTCCCCCTAGGTGCATAATATACTATAAACCTAAAATCGAGTGGCCTCGGTCGCTCAGAGGATCGCGCATTGGACTTCTATGCAGGAGGTCTGGGGTTCGATGCCTGAGCCGGTATCAATTACAATTTTTTTATGTACTTCTACCGGGGCCTAGGTGGTTCGGAAGCTAACTTAAACTGCAGGTCCCTTCAGAAAAAGCTGGTGCTATACCAAGGATAAACGGGCTTTGTACGGGGGCACAACCTTGGGCGTCGAAGCTGATTTTGAGAAGACTCGAAAATGAGTCAGCGATCTTCTTGCGCTTAGAGGCTCCGTACAGAGGCAGCCAAGTGGGATGGTCGTTAGACGCTTTCGAGTAATGACCATACATACACATACACCTATATAATACACCATGAAGTGCTTCGAATCTGTGCTTCTAACCTTCAGCCACCCTGGCAGACCGAAGGAACCGAATAGAGCCTCTACAAACTACTCCTAAAGACCCCATTGGTTCCCCATTCGGTTCCTTTTTAAAAAACTAAAAAAAAAAAAAAAATAGCAAGATCAACTTCTAAACTGTTGAAATTCGGATTCTGCTTTAAATTTTCTATTGGAAACTCGGGGAGTAATCGCAATACTTTTTTTTGCATCTGTAAAAAGTTAAAAAAATATATAATATCTATAACGCCTGTTGACTGCTACTTACAGATGATGCATTTGAAGTGTATCAGACAACAGGCGTTATACGTCTTATATATTTTTAAACTTTTTACAGTTGTAAAAAAAAACTATTGCGATTATTCCGTGACCTTCTATAGGGAATTTTAACGCAGAATCCGAATTTCAACAATTGAGAAGTTGATTTTGCTGTTTTTTGTAATTTTTTGAAATGGAACCGAATGGGGATCCAATGGGGTAATTACGGGTACTTTTTAGAGGCTCCATTCGGTTCCTTCGTTCCGCCAGGGCTGCTAGGGAGGCTTGCGGATTGCATAGCTACACGGAAAAAAAGTTCTTTTGAATTAAGTATGAGATGTCGTTATAAATTTTGTTAGCGACTTTTTTATGTGATTTCGGCATGAAACACGATGGGTTTTTGGATGTTTTGATATTGATGTTTTGTTCATGCACGGTTTGCCCTAACAGAAACGTTCAAAAGTAAGTAAAAATATGAATTTTTAAGCTAGATCTAATTGCTCTTTATTTTTAGCACACATCTTAAGATCATCCATGACAAATGTATGAGTGACCTTATGCTTTCGTTTTCCAGGTTTGCCGCAAAAAGATTCTTCGAAATGGCGAAGTGCAAGAGATCGGGGCAGAGCAGTGATGAAAAAAAGCAGAGAACTCACGTTGTCGCCCTAAAAGACGCCCCTATGGAAGGTGACGTTGTTCGTTGTTGATATTTCCCTGATGAGATAGTTAATCTAGTTTTTCAAAGGGGTATCAATCTCTCTATGCATCTCACTATGTTTGTATGAACCTTTAAGCTTTCCAACAGACAGATGATAAGTTTACGCGATGTTGAATTGAAAGCTTTTTGGTAGTCAATCCAGGCCATCGATAGGTAGCGCTGGTAGGATGCTGCATCTTCGCAGATATATGTATTGATGAACAGATTCTTCCGGCATCCTCTTTGCCTTTCTTTGAACCGCATTGTTCGAAATCTCTCGCCATACAGGGTCTGATTGTCCGACTGACTGATTGTCTTCGGAATGCGGATAATGGGTCCCTGTACAAAGTTTTTCTGCTGAATATTGTTACCATAATTAATAAACAGATGCGGGGATTTTTGACGGTGGTTCATTGAAGGAATAACCCCCAAGTGAAGGTGTAACAATCGTGACAAAAGCAGAATGGCACCTGCAAGAAGTAACTTTAGCGTTGACTCTGGGACAACGAGTGACCTCTCACAGTATTCTGCCTTATCCTTGCATGCGGGACTCTACAAAAAAGGATGAACACTTTCGTGATTGTTTGTGGGACCTCTCGTCGGGTACCTATTGGTTGCCACAAGGGTGACCTTTAGGGTGCCAATTGTAAGTGCATGTGTCTGTACCCACACAGTACTCACACCCACACTCGACACTTATCGAACTAACTTGAAAACCCATTGGTTACCGATCCGGGCGCTTTTGGGGTGCCGACTAAGCGTCAAGATATGTCTCTCTCTGCAAGCTTGTTGTTGTATTCATTTTCAGGTTTTCACGCCGTCCAAGGGGCTTCCCATGGAGGAGACAACACCAAAAACAGGTAGGAAGAATAGATTAAATAAACGCCGTCGTTTAAGACCCAAATCGCGGGATTCTTTTTGTCTCTGGGTAGAGACCTCAGCAGACGACCAACCATCCGTCCTCGATTTCAACCCCGATGTGTCCAAAATGGCCACCGAACCTGTCCTCGAACCAACCCTGTCCCTCGAATCTGATTACGTGGAGTTCTACGAATCGGAATTTTAGTCCAAGAGCACATATCAAATCTACACCGACTGTCCAATCAAGGATGGCGTCGATTCATTCTAGGATCTGGCAGCGTATCTAATTAAGAACGTGTTCCTCCCACCCTCTTCGAGGGGCAGTCTAGGCAACCCCGAACCTGTGGGTCCTTCCTTGTTGGATGAAACTCGGCCAGTACCAGAAGAAGAATAATATGATCCCAAATAGCCCGAAATATCCGAGCACCTACGACGTGACGTTCATCCGGAGGATATAAGTAAGTGAGACCCATTGTCTGCAGGTGTTTCTCACTTCGCATAAAACAAATGGTCCTTTTTAGGATCCCCAGAATATCAGTTCTTTTCAGGCCCACCACAGTCTTCAAACGGGGAATAAGAGACTTCAGTTCTAACATGATGCCAGTATAATCCAGAAGAATAAAAATAGCTATCCCTTACTAAAACCTACCTTACTTTCAGTCCAAAAATTGTAAGTTCCATTACCCCTTTCCCTTTGACCCCCCCCCCTGAAAACATAAAAAACCAATGCAAAGGGGTTGGTTGTTATTACGATTACAACTATCAAGCAAAATATTGTTGAAAAATTATGGGTGTTTTCTGACGCAAGAAGGATAATGCAGAAGAGGAAGAGAAAGGCCAGAAAGGATCATAAAATGTTTGCCGCAAAAAACAAGATGGGTTAGTAGTTGACTCAAAATGAAATAACAGGAAAAGGAGACATTCATTTAAAAAACAGGGTAGCATAAAACTTAGAATTTATTTTCAGAAAAATCACTCGAGAGCGAACTGTGCTCGGCGAGCTACACAAGACAACTGCCCTTTCGGCAAACTTAACTATACCCCTTGACTCCAGTCATACACACTTCCACTATCGGACAACCCCTTGTTTGGCTCGTAGGCCCATTTTGTATTGCTCTACGCTACTCCGTTAATCCTTGACGCGCCCCAAGGGGCACGCACAATTTTATTACCCTTAATGAGTGGAAAACCTTCCTCGCTGAAAACATAGAAAAGAGAAAAAACTTATTTTCTAAACGTCTGTGCGCCTTGTGCGAAACACAACATCCTCCCACTATTGAGATGCTGTAACAGTATCATCTCAATCACACGCATGCTATTCAGCATTACATATTCACAAATGAGAAAGAAAAAAAACTAATACAAACAAAATTACACGGATAGATACTGAATTAACAACTATTAAATTTTGTTATTCTCACATACTGATACCTAATAATAATAAACAGGACAGAACGGATACAAATACTATTGCTTAGGTACAAAACGTTTGGGTTGTCTTACAATTCTTCCACTTCGAGTAATTGCACATTGTTTCTCACACGTGTTCGATGGATCGTCTTTATTAGATTCATTGTTAATTTCAAGTGGAAAAATTCGCTGAATAGGTCTAGTCAATTCGCCATTTGCAGTAATTAACCTCGCAACACGAATGTTTCCATCTTTACCTTTATACAAGTCTTTCACCCTTGCCAACGGCCAGTCGAGGCACTTGCTATGATCGTTACCAATTAAAACGAGATCACCAATTTTAACTCTAGTAACATCATAATTTCGCTTAGGGTAACTTAACGAACCTAAATACTCATTCCTAAATCTCTTTCGCAAATCATCCTTAATTATCTGACGATGCACAAACCGTTTTTTCAAACAACACCTTTCTATGTGATCTAAATCTTAAACTGCTATTTCTTTAAGGTCAAGCAAAAGATTTGATGGAGATAGCGGTATTATTTCATTGTCATTGTCGGCCATAAACGTTATCGGCGCGGATTGATTATTGCTTCGCAGTCGAGTAACACTGTGAGCATTTCAACATAATCCAAGCAAGATTTCTTGAGGGTCCTCCTCAATAACCTTTTTAAAATTCCGATAAGACGTTCCCAAAAACCTTCCCACCACGGAGTAGACGGCGGATTAAACTTCCATTCAATGCCTTGAAGATTTTCGTCTCCAGTGACCTTCTCTAAATCTACTCTTTCAAGCTCGTTACTCAAACCAACAAAATTAGTGCCATTATCACTGAAAATTATCGACGGCCTCCCCCTTCGAGCGATGTGTCTTCTAAGTGCCATAAGGAAAGACGCTACATCTAACGACTTGAGAGTTTCAAAATGTACCGCGCGAAAAACAGCAAAGGTAAATATACAGATCCATGCTTTCTCGCCGCCCTTCAGATATACCGGACCCGTAAAATCAACGCCTATTATTTCAAATACGGCTGCCTCTCTAATGCGTTCTAACGGCAAGAACGGCGGTGTCATTTCAAGCGGTCGCGCACCATGTTGGCAATAGTCTACACATCTTTTAATTACGGATCTTATTGTCTTTCTGCCTCCTAAAATCCAAAATTTTTCCCTCAACGTGCTTAACGTTATTTGGACTCCCGCATGATTAGACTGCTCGTGCTTCTTTTTTATAATTAATTTGACGACACCGTGATTCGCGGGTAAAATAATCGGACACCGAAAATTAAAAGTATCTTTGCGCAAAAGAATTTTTGTCTTTTATCTAATTACGCCGTTTTTATCATAAAAAGGCTTTAAATGTTGTATTTTTCTATCATCTAAATTTGTAAAACTCTCTGCTTAAATTAATTTTGCGATATCTAAATCTACATTTTGAATTTCTTCGCCCGATAATCGACGACCCGTTCGACAATTAAGAGTGTTTCTGCAATTAAAACAGAATATTTTTAATGAGGCACATACGCGGCATAACTTAGCGTAACTGGAATAATGGTTGAAATACCATGGAATTTCATCGTCGCCATCGTTCAATAAACACACGAGAGAGCTGTCTTCCGAATCGTTCGCTTTTATTGCGGTCTTTCTTCTCTCCCGGTTCACTTTTTCTTCGTTGCAGGCAAAATTTGGGATAGGCCAAGTCCGTGTGTCTTGCAACCACTCGGGGCCCTTCCACCATTGGGATTTCAACAACTGACTCACCGTACATGATCTCGACGGAAGGTCTGCCGGGTTTAAGTTCCCGGGTATATGCTTCCATTGTTCCTTTTTCGAGAATTCCCGTATTTCTTTGACTTTATTGAAAACAAATGTGCCTCAATTAATATCGCGATGAATCCATGTTAAAGCTGTCGACGAGTCCGACCAATAATGAATTTCAACATTTTTTAATTTCATAGCTTCTATGATAGAGACGGTCAATCGTACGCCGATCAATGTGGCAAGCAGTTCTAATCGCGGTATACTATGTCTCGCCTCATTTTCGCCTCGTACGGTGCTACTCTCGCCTTGGCTTGTACGAATCTGACGCTCACGCCTGACTTGTGTTCGATCCGTATAAACGTAACTGCGGCGTACGCGATTTTGCTGGCATCGCAAAACGTGTGTAACTGATCTTACTATTCCCTTCAACGTCGCCAATTAAACACCGCGGCAACTGAACTTTGTTTAAAAATTGTAACATATCGATCCATTTTTTAAAACGCTGGCTAATATCTTTTTCGACTTCGTCATCCCACCATAAATCTTTCGACCAAGTCTCCTGCAATAATAGTCGCGAAGCCAGTGCAACGGGGCAAACAAAACCTAATGGATCGAAAACCCGGTGTGCCGAGGAAAGCATAATTCGTTTCGTCACTCGGTCTACACTCATGTTTTCAAAACCCGAATTATTAATGCACAGAACATCGCATTGCTTGTCCCAAATTATACCCAAAACTCCCACTTCGTTATTCTCGGTAAAATCACAAGTGTACTCCCAACCGCGTAAATCAAATTTTGCTGACTCCATCGCTCTTTTTGCTTCAGCCATAAAACTATTCAGATCATCATAAGAATTTACGCTAGTCACACAATTGTTAAACATAAAAACTAGCAAGTAACTTAATAATATACTGCTCCGAAAAATCTACGGGAAAAATCCTCCTTTATGCTTTTAAGAATCTTTTCTAAATGTAATCGAATTACAGCTGCTAAAATAAAAGGGTTACTACATATGCCAAAAACAACTCTACAATGTCGGAAAATCACCCTAGTCCCGAATTCGTTAAACTTAAAGAAACGCAAAAAATCTCTATCTTTCGGATCAACACTGACTTGTAGAAACGCTTTCTTAATATCTGCAATTACGCCAATACTACCTTCTCTATACCTCAATAAAACGTCCGTGATGGTCTCGATGAAGTTGGGGTCTTTCTCTAAACATTTGTTGAGCGCTGGATGCGGAGGCAGCTTGGCTGACGCGTCGAAGACGGGCATAATTGCTGTAGTGCTGTTCACCTTTACAACGTGGCGATGGGGAAGGTAGTGCCCAATGGTCTCGGCTGCGTCGTTTGGCACGTACTCGATGATTCCCTCATCTCGCCACTCCTCGAAAACAGCATCATAATCCTCGTACAAACCGTCGACCTTCAATTTTTTCACCAAAGACGAGAGGCGACGCTCGGAAATTGTCTTATTGTCACGCACTCGAGAATGCGCTTCCAGCTGCGGCAATGGGTCTTCGTAGCGCCCTTCCTCGTTCACTTTTACACTTTTAAGAAACTCGGTGTACATGTCTCGCTGCTGCTCTGCCTTTGATTTGCGAGTGAGAGGATCCTTAATCCCCAAAGTGCCGAGGGCTCATAAATCCTCCACATTGCAGTTCGCCACGTGCATGGAAATTGCTGAAATTACGGCGTCTTCTTTTTGCTTGCCGGGGACTGATCCCATCACCGTCTATCCTAACAAAGTTTCAAGCGCGACGAGCCCGCACTTTAATTGGACATGACGGCCCGTCAACAATTTTCCGGCAACATTGGTACCAATTAACAGCTCGATCGGCTCGTCACTATCACAGTAGTCTGTGAGCTTAATGTTCATCAATTTTAGTACATCATACCACTCTCCTTTGGGTATTGTAGAAATTTTGTCACAGGTCATATTTTGATCGAGCACTTCCCAATTACACGCATAGTCGGAATTAACACTGCTCAATCGAGCTTGATACTTCTTGTGGATCACTGCATTGGGGCTGTCTCCACCGAACAACAAATGACGCATACGTTGCTCGCCCGTTGCTTTGTATCCCATTTCACAAGCCGCCGCCTTAGAAAGATACGATCTTTGCGAGCCTGAATCGATTAGCGCGCGCACGAGTTTTTCACCGTTCGGTCCACTTGAACGCACAATCAACACTTGTAGAAAAACTGACGTACTTCCGAAAAAATTGGCTAAATTACATTCTTTTCGTACAATTTCCGACGGATTCGGATGATTCTTCTTTGCACTGAAATTGTCACCTTTGTCCTCGCGGCACATCATGGTCACGTGTTTGCGCCCGCACTGATCACATTTTACATTAACACGGCAATCTTTGTATCCGTGACCAGTAAACAAGCACTTGAAACAAGCGCGCCTGCGCTTCACACACTCTTGCTTCTCATTGTAGAGCATACTACGAACTTTCGGACAATTGACACTTTTATGTTCCTTAGACTCGCAAAACACGCACGTATGTGTCTTACTTTCTGCCGCGAATAACCCCATGGCATTGGGCACGTTATTGCTCTGCGAATTTCTTCGATTTCTCTTTTGCTGCACATTGACCTTGTCACTGTGGCCCAAATCGAAGCCTTGCACTGCCATAGAGATACTCTACTAGCGGCAATAACATCGCCGCACACTTATCTGTCGTAACGCCGAAGGTTATCTAACGCCCTTAGATGCGACTCGAGTTTATCGTACATCATCGACAATGGCTCCGCGGCTTTATGACTTCGAGCGCCTAATTCATTTCTCTGTTTTTTCTTAATGGCATTCTGCAAAACTAAATGCAATAATTCGCGCACATAAACTTCAATTTGCAAGTCATCGCGCCCGAAACGAACCTTCAAACTCGCGATCACTTTATTGTAGTTCTCGGCCGTCGGCGGATAACCCTTTATTAGTTTGTCAGCGCGCGAATCGGTAACCATGGATTGTAGCAAATAACGATACTTGTCTTCTTTATCGATGCGCTTGTCCTCGTGAATTTTCTTGAATAAGCTCCAAAAACCAAGCCACTCTTTTAATTCACCGCTGAAGGGCACGAGTTCAATTTTCGGCAATTTGAACGTCGTTGAAGCTTCACTTTGAATTGCAGCACTGTTATTCACTCTATTGTTCAAACCGGTAGACACATGGCTATTGGCAGGCGCTTTCAAGGCATCCACTTTATATTTCGTATGGAAAAACTTGCGCTTGTAAACATCTGCTTCATCCGTCTCCTTCTCAATCTGCTCGTTGATCGTATCGTTGTCAGCATACATAGCGTCATAAATTTCACTCATAGTCACGTTCAAAATGTCCATTTTTTCTATAAAAATCGAGACCGCACTAGTAACTTCAGCTAACTCTGGATTCTCCACGTCGAGCAGTGCACTCACAGCATTGTACGCCTTTGTGAAGGCGGAACGCTGCGCAGTTCTGTTTTTCTTGAGCACATCCATTTTGCTAACCCGCGATTAACACAATACACAAAAACAGTTAGTCCTGTAACGGTCGCCAGATAAAATGTCAGACGCAAAAAACAAGATGGGTTAGTAGTTGACTCAAAATGAAATAGCAGGAAAAGGAGACATTCATTTAAAAAAAGGGTAGAATAAAACTTAGAATTTATTTTCAGAAAAATCACTCGAGATTGAACTGTGCTCGACGAGCTACACAAGACAACTGCCCTTTCGGCAAACTTAACTATACCCCTTGACTCCAGTCATACACACCCCCACTATCGGACAACCCCTAGTTTGGCTCGCACGCACAATTTTATTACTCTTAATGAGTGGAAAACCTTCCTCGCTGAAAACTCAGAAAAGAGAAAAAAACTTACTTTCTAAACGTCTGTGTGCCTTGTGCGAAACACAACAGATCAAATGGTTCTCGATGACCTATGTCGCTTCAGCGATGTCTCTGTTTCTGCCGAAAATCCACTCAAGCTCAGGAGGTAGAAATTTGTTGGGAGAGATATACAACATCCCGAAAACACTAGAGTTGAAAGAAGATAATAAAAATATCATTCGCTTCAAGGAGTTTTACGTCAAACTCATTACAGCTAAAGAGGAATGTCCACAAATCAATGCGGACGAGATGAAAAAAGCAGTTAGGGACATGAAGAACTTTTCCGCTGCAGGACCAGATGGTACCAAGAACTTCTGGTGGAAGAGGCTTAATTCTACATACCAACATCTGGCCCGCATATTTACATCATATATAAAGGCGGAAACGCTCATTCCACAATTGCTGTTTTTAGGACGCACTATACTCCTGCCGAAAAAAGGCGATTTGACCAACCCAGAGAATTACAGGCCAATAACTTGTTTGATCATGCTGTATAAGATCTTTGCAGCTGTCCTGAATTAAAGGATTTCTTGAAGAATTGAGCCTGTGTGGTGTGTAGGCTGCCGAGTGAACCTGCTAATTAACAGGCGTGTCTGTAAAGCCGTAGCGGGTCATCAGCGCGTCTTGTCAATGGGCTAGATTGAAACTTCGCTTCCTCAGATCATCAGGTCGTAATTAGAGGGTTTTATTTTCGCATGACAGGACGGTTTTATTTCCACCTTAGTATACAGCAGCGATTCCTAAACTTTTCTCGCTCTTTCTGGGGAACAGGAGGGCCGCCAACCTAAAATTTTTTGTACAATACTTAAACCCAAGGGGGGACACTTGACTGCCTGGGATGCGGGCGTGTGCTGGCTTGCCGCGGTTGACCTTCCCATTGTTAGCAAATTAGAGCCGATTATGAATGATAAACTGAGTAATAATGATAATTTGAAACTTCTTATGATTTGCTAAATGAAAAGTATACATTTTTTATGAGAAAACGCCAATTTTCGATTCTAACGTCAACACAACCTACATTTTTTTAAAATTATTAGTCTTCTTTAAATCTAATGATATTTTATTGAAAATAATAGTAAATAAAATAACCCTAATATGGTCCCAAATTATAAAAACTTTCCAAATCATATGCAAATGATAATGATTTTTGTTTGGAATGCCAATTTTTTATATGAATTTCCAACGTAACCAAAAATTGTTTAAAAATTATGTATCGTATGAAAATCTGAGGATTTTCTAACAAAAATGTATATTTTCCAGGAAGAACATTAACATAATCCGAACATGTTATAGCTTTTAAAGTTTATTATTTTAAACAAAAATTATTTTAAATATGATCAAATACCAATTTCTCAGGTAAGACACACCAAAAATACTTAGAGTTGAGAAGAATTGTAAATACTCTGTGAAATGTAATAATATTTTATTGAAAATACAGTGAAACTCTGAGACTGGGCCGTTTCAGAATTTTAAATCTTTTTCGAAATATAATGATTCTTGTTTAAGATAACCGATTTCCTGTGGAAAATGTTATTATAACCTGAAACTGTTCAAAAACTGCATTTTGCTTTTGTTAAAATAAAAATACCAATTACTGTCAAAAAACAAAAAGGTAATCCGAAATTCTGAAAAGATTCTAAAACTTTTTCTTATGATAATAATCTTAGTTTTAAAAGAAAAATATTTCGTGTAAAGCGCAAACGCAATCTACAATTTTATACTAAAATTCTATTTAAAAAATACTAATTTCCATCGAAAAGCGCTAACGCATAATACATACATATAATATTTCCAATAAAGTATTAGATAATTTGAAAGTTTCAATTAAACCACTGGAGAGGATAAAAAAGCACAAATATTAAAAATGTTGGAAAATTTATAAACATTCTATTTATAACACATGACTTTTGTAGAAGTATCAGCTTTTATAAAAGATATAATATTATTATTCATATTATAATAAATATTATTTATTACTTTTCAGGTATCAAAAAAAAATGTTTCAACTGTGAATCATGCTAAATCTCATTTGATTATATATATT
>NC_046665.1:67561440-67567450 GCF_010883055.1 Belonocnema kinseyi
TATCTGAATATTAAATAAATAATCTTGAAATTTCAATCATTAGAAATTTCTACTAACTATATAGTGAAACTCTTTAATAGCCCTCTCTTCTATAGCTCTTCCAAGAATTGACGCTGCGCCGCGGGTAGTTATAACAGGAGCTGCACGGGGATCGCGAGGTCTGCGGTTGTCACTCAGGCGAGCTGTCAAGCGTGAACATACATAAGCGAAGCGGGTTATAATGAGTTAGTTCCCACCCACTGTCAGCCCCAAAATCGGTGCTATAGGAGAGTTTCGCTGTACTTGTATTTAAATGTTACTTTCTTGGTTAATGCTTTTTGATTTTAACTTGTATTTAGAGACGAGAGAAAAACAAGCTTTATAATTAGAAAGGGACGTTTTGGCAACAGAAATTAAAAACAAAAAGAAACCAACCTATTGAATTTTATACTAATTACTTGTGTTTAAATATCAATCATGTTTGAGCTTGGCTTGAATGTTAACGTCAAAATATGAATGAGCTGGAATAATTATCCATGATCCATGATATCCAGCTTCTAGGAAAAGCGTAAAAAGTGTAAATATACGGGAATTTTTTACATTCCATACACTTGGCAGCAGAAAAACTTTTTCAGCTTTTTCAGATCGCCGCATTTTACTCAATTTTTCTACCAAAAAGAATAAAGTAGTTTGGGAATGTTCGTAGAATATAAGAGACGAGATCAAACATGAGCTTGATAATTAGAAAGGGAAATATTGGCAACAGAACTTGAAACTAAAAAGAAACAAAGCATTGAAAAAAACGAAGTTTATTTAGTTGTTTTGTTCCTGTGTGGAGAAATTTCGTGACGCTGTACTGTTTCTCTCTAGTCCGCCTTGAGTCGACACTGGCGCGCCACATACTGTTTAGTAGCTAGACTGGGACCTAACTCTCGGATCAACTAGTTTCTGGCCAGATCGACTATTTTAGTAAAAAATAATTGATAATTAAATAATGGAATTACTTTTTATCAAATAAAACTCTAGAATATAGATTTTCCAGATAATAAAACATAAAAAAAGTATTTTTAAATAAAAATAAAATGAAAAAATAGTTTTTCCAAATCTTGACATACTCCGGGTGTCGTAAGTTCGATGTAACTACATAATATGTTGCTGTAGCTTTATCCCGTCGCCTTAATTCAATGAGCTATCTGAAACTTAAAAAAATTCTTTTTGCTCGGATATGACTTTCAATCCATTTCAAAGTGATGCTTATAATGAATTCAATAAATCTTCTATGTTGAAATTTTATTTCTGGAATATTATGAATATAATACATAGACGCATTAAACATATTATAATTATTATTAATTTAATATAACTTTATAATTCAATTGAAAATAAACATTTTTTAAACTTTCTAAAAAGAGAAATTGCTGTTAAAAAAGCAGTTTCTATATTAATATTTCAATCATGGCAAAAAATCATTGCTTTTGTAGGTCTGTATGTCTGTCTGTATGTCTGCAGATTTTCAGTTTGTTGGCACGTTAACTTTTATTTGCCTTTGGTATATCTTTTAGTGTATTAAATTGAAGCTTAAATTCGCTAACCAGCCATTTTGGATAAAAATTCAAAAAGTTTGAGCATTTCAAAAATTTGGTAGATTATACAAAATTACCGGAGTAATTACAATGATACTAAAAAATTTTTAAAGGGTCCTGACGAATTTCTAGAAAAATTAAGAGATTAAATTATATCAAATGAAATTTAAAAGGAGCTCTAGGGAATTCTACTTATTTCTAGGGTTTCATCGTTTCCAAGGGATCCATAAGATTTTAAGGGATTTCAATGGATCCAAAAAGATTGAAGAGTTTTTCAGGAAATTTCAGAGGATTTTGACGGATTTTAGGCGTTCACGAAGGATATCAACATTTTTCAAAGATTTTATGGCAATTTAAATGATTCGAAAAAAATTCACGCGATTTTCTGGGAGATGTATACTGCATACTAGAACTACTATAATATGGCTATACAAATTTTGTGTATATTTTGAAAATCGCCGAAGATATGGAGGTCATAACATTTTCCGAAGTGATGACCAACAAACAAAATTTTTTAGTCGAAGATAAAGGTGGGATTTTTGGATAGGACTTAAAATGCTTTTATATGTGTCACTTTAAAAATTAATAGAAATTCATAATCAACTGCCTCATTACCACTTGTCGTCAACCAACCCCACGCTGATATCGTAAAATAACTTGAATGACAATAAAAAGTTAATGATGGACCACTGTAAACATGTAAACTGCGCATAAGTAACAGAATTTATTATTAATATTTTCTTAATTATTTATAAAAAAATAAAGCTATGAAGAATAATATTGATCAACAAAATAATTTTCAATAAAATCAAGATCAGATTGTCAATGAGGCTATTATCGTCGTTAATACTGATAATCAAATGCAGACACTTTTTATCATGTAATAGATTAAAAAATAGTATAAAAATGCAATACATAATATCACTCTTTTAACGATACTTATTTTTTAATGAAAAAATAGATTTACATAACTATAGAAAAGTAGAACTTAAAAAAAGATGAGTTTTTACCTTATAAAATAAACGGATGAAGAATTAAGGTATCAAAAGAGTAGGAGATATTAATCTAAATTAATTATCGATACGGATAGCTATATAAGAAAAAAGTCAGGCTGGATCAATCATTCGATTTACGTTATCCGAGGTAATTTTCTAATTACAATATATTTTTCCGCTTTTTTTTTCTTATACGAAAAATAGTATAAAATAAATTAAAAATTAACTGCGAAAAATTGTGCCATTATTCGTGACCAGATGAAGGACTCTGAAAGAAAAATTAGAGTTTGTATTATTGGTGGGGGTGCGGCCGGATTGTGTGCTTTGAGACATTTCTCAAAAGATTTAAGTATTTTTGAAATTGAAGCATATGAACAAACAGGAAATATAGGAGGCACTTGGGTTTACAGTGAAAATACTGGACTTGATGAAAATGGACTACCAATTCACTCTAGCATGTATCGAGATCTCAGGTTTAATTATTTTATTTATTACTTATCAAAAAGATATTTCTTAAAAGTTTGAACTAAAAATTAAAAAATAAACTTACATTCAGCTTTCATAACTTTTATTTAAACATCGCTATTATTAGTTTATCGTAATTTAATTGATTTGAAAGTATGAATAATATGTAACTTTCATATTTTTCAGCGAAAATTCCGGTTTTGAAGCTCTCTTTTATTGAACATATTTATTACGTTTTTTTAAAATATCAAATCAGAATATTCATTGATCAATTTTTTCAGTCATATTTCATTTTATTTCAACCTAAATTTTTTAGGACTAATTCTGCTTGTGAAATTATGAACTATCCCGATTTTCGAAAAATGAAAGGAGAAAAAACAAGTTTTGTAGGTCATGAAACAATTTTGTCTTATCTGCATGATTATGCAGACCATTTTCAAATTCGAAAATTCATTAAGGTGTGGTATAATAAATTAAAAACAGCAAATTAGAAAAATAAAATATATTAAAAATCTAGGGAAGTAATTTATTATTTTTCATATTTCAGTTTTATATCAAAGTAGAAACAGTACGGCCTGAAACTATTCATATTGATAATGAGGAAATTATCATTTGGCATGTTCAGATAAAAAATTTGAAGACGAAAGAAAGTATACAAAAGGAATTTGATGCAGTGATAGTGGGTTCTGGGTATGTGATAATCGATTGAATAAAAAATACGAACTGTCTACCGTTACTGAGTTCTTCACCTTATTTTAATTGTTTAATTTTTCGAAATCTTAAAGAAAATTGTCATATTAAAAAAATAGGTTTCTTGTCCAATAGGGATTTTCAATTTAAATTGAACATAAAGAACCCCTTGCATTTTCACGCAATATACTATTACGGTAACAATTAAAAAAGTTTTTCTAAATAATAAATAGAATTCAGGGATCACTCATCCTCTTTCTTACCTAATCCCCTTTTTTCTCTTAATATTGAAAAATCTCCTATAACACCTAAAATCGAGAATTTGTACCAAATTTTTCTTCTTTGTTACAAGGTGTTGATTCATTTTTTTAAATTCACAGAAATCAATACTGTAGTTTCAAATAAAAAATCTCTTTGTAGAAGAAGCAGGTTTTATGGGCCATTTTAAATTAAAAACAATTTAATTTATCTAAAAAAGACCAATTTCTTACAAAATAGTGGATTTTTCGAACTTAAAACGATTTTTTAGTCAACATAAAAAAGTGCACAAATTGTTGAACTTTCAAGCGAAAGAGACATTTCTACAAAACAGTTGAATTTTCCATTCAAAAATTTGAATTTTCAACAAATGAGTAAACTTTCAACGATGTAAATATTTGAATTTGCAATCAAAAAGTTGAATTTTTTACCAAAAATAAGGAATTTTTAACGAAATAGTTACAATTTCAAACCAAAGAGACAAAATTTGCAAAGAAGACTGTTCTAGTTGATATTTCAACCAAGAAAGGATTTTAATTTAAACGCAAAAAATAGATACATTAATCGAAAAAATACAAATTTTTAACAAAACAGTTTATTTCCCAAACAAACAAAAAATTTCATTTAAGAAAGAACATTTTTTAATCATATTATTGAATTTTGAAGGCAAAAAACAATATTTTCACAAAGTAGTTGACTTTATAACTAAACATTTTAATTGTCAACAAAAAGATTTACTTGGGACTAAATATTAAAATTTTAAAATAAATAGTTGTATTTTTAACCCAAAATCACAATTTTAACGAAATAGTTACATTTCCAACTATTCTCAACAAAATACTGCAGACCCAGCGCATCCCGCGCTGCTCCTGTTACACCTATCTGCGGCGCGGCGTCAATTCTCGGAAGGGCTATAGAAGAGAGGACTATTGAAGAGTTTCACAGTAATTGATTTTTCAACCAAGGAAGATATTTAGACAAGAAAGAAAACAAATGTTGAACAATTTGTTCAATTTTAAAGACAGAAAGACGAATTTTTAACGAATTATTAAAATTTAAGGACAAACGGACAAATTTTCTACAAAACCATTTTATATTTAACCTGAAAATATGCATTTTCAAGAAAGTAGTTAACCCTTAATTGGCACACGTCCTTTATATAAAAAACGGCATAATTCGTCCAAAAAAGACGAATTTTAAACAAAATGGTTGAATCCTTAAACAAACTAGCTTCTTCAAAAGAAAAGGAAACGAAAAAAATTGTCGAACTTATAAGCCAGAAAGACGAAACAAAAAAGACGAATTTTTAACAAAATAATTAACGTTTTATATAATAAAATTTGTATATAAAGAAGAGGATTTTTCAATCATAAATATATAGGTAGACTTTTCGAACGACAAGAATGAATTTTTAACCATGATAATACGAGTAAGTTGGATTCTCTTATTTTGTTTTATTAATTTAGTTCGCAATCAAGTGGGAAACGTAGGAAGGAAAAAGGAGAGAAATAGGGGAAGGACTGGGAAGCTTGCGATTAATAAACAGGAATTTGGACTCATTTTTAATACTTTTAAATAGGTCTTATATTCAAAACCTCTAATAAAGTGTAATTGGTTTGAAGTTTAAGGTTAAATGGCTTGATCATAATTTTTTCATTTTTGTAAACAGTAATTTGGTTAATTTCTGTTTTTTTTTCACTATAACCTTATTCTAAAGTCCAAAAAGATTAGAAAACTGGTTACAAAGAAGCGCTAATCTTAGAGCGTAATTTTGTTCAATATTTACGAAATAGTATTATATTATTATGTTATATAAATTAATAATATTAAATAATATTATATAAAAAGTTTCTAATAGTAAATGAAATCCCGTTTCAAAATTATTTTTTTGGAATAAATCCCTTTTTTTTACTGAATATTGAAGGGCAGAGGACAATAAATTCCTCACAAGGTCTTACATGCGGTTTCACTACTACGTGGCTTCCCCTCTCTCTGCGGAACTAGCGCCGCTGAGCCTGGTCAACGGGAGTCCTGTGTACC
>NC_046665.1:67567550-67581127 GCF_010883055.1 Belonocnema kinseyi
TTAAAAATCTGCAAATTAATAAAATTTCAACGATATGTTATTAGACTGAAAACGTTTAAAATTAAAAAATAAACGTTCAAGTTTATGCGAAAATTTATTAAAACTTTTGTAGCTTAGTCCAATCTTACAAATTCAAAAATCAAATTAAAGTTAAAAAACTAGAGTTAACAAAAATAGAAACGTGTGCTAACTAAATATCATGTAATTTGTTCATAGTCTATTCGGATTCGTTTAATGGTGAACACTGAAGAACATTTAAATTACAAAAGTTACTTGAATTTTAGGTGCTAAAAACAGCGAATGATATTTCTGTACTTGCAACTGAACATATATTAATGAAAATCCTTTTCATTCCGCTTTCTATGTGCCAAAATAGTATTTTTAATTAACTCTCGTGAAAAATTGCATAATATTCGTCATAGTATTCCAGACAGAAAAGTTATAAACAGTGAGAAATATTATGTGTAATTTTCATTTGTTTTATTCATTTTTGTATAAAACAAAAAAAAAACTTTTTAAAGCAAACTATTAAAAGAATAATTTTCAAAAATGTGATTGCTCAAGTAAAAACAAAATTTATGATGTTTATTAATGAATTTTCAAATTCGGCCAGGAATAAGACTATAGATTTATTTGCACAGGGAGTTTAAAATTATGTGAGGATAATTTTAAAAATGTGATTGTTTGAGAATGAAATCAAATTTATGATGTAAGTTAAGAAGTTTTTAAATCTGGACAAAGTTTACCTTCTAGAATTTCCCCAAGTTAAGTAAAATATTGCCCCAATAAATAAAAGCTACTGTAGTTCATATGGGTCAAACATGCTGAACATTTTTCTATGAAATTTCACATAAAATTGCACATTTTTTCTTTAATTTTCCACTTTTTAAGTAAATTATCATATCGTTTGAATCGTTATAATTCCAAGATTTAGAATATTATATTTGTAAATTACCGAGTGCTAAATTAAAAAAATCTTGCATTTCGCGTTTTAGTTCGAATTAGGTACGAAGGACTCCCTCTGACCCGGCTCGGTGGCAGCGAGGAGAAACCGCGCATTGAGGGAACATTACACAGGTACCTGTTCCGGAAATTGACCATATTGAACTACTGAACCACTGTGATCTCTGTCAGTTTAAAATTTAAATAATTTTCATTGCAGACAATATTCTGATCCACATATACCGGAAATCCCTGGAATTAAAACCTTTCCTGGAAGACAGCTTCACAGTCATACATTCAGAAAATCCGAAGAATTTTCAGGAAAAACTGTGATCGTTTTAGGAGCTGGTGTTTCTGGCGTCGACATTGGTGTAGAAGTATCTGAATACGCTGATAAAGTTTATTTGAGTCACAATCGTGAAAAGTTAATATTTAAAATTTTAGAAAAGAACCAATTAAATATATTTTAATAATTAAAAATAAATAAATAATTCTTTTTAGAATAATAGCAAGACTTCATCCTTCGATGATTCAAGTAGCTGGGATTGAGAGAGTAGAAAAAAATGAATTTTTTTTAAAAGATGGAAATTCTGTTTTTGCTGATGACCTGATATACTGCACTGGTTATAAGCAAACTTTTCCATTTTTTGATGAAAGTTGCGGAATTAAAGTTGATGATAATTACGTATATCCGCTTTACAAACATACGATAAATGTTCATTTTCCAACTATGTGTTTTATGGGCATAAATACATTCGTGGTATCATTTAACATGTTTCATGTGAAGGTAAAATTATTTTTGATTGAATGTATCATATTATAAATTAAAATAAATTTAAAATAATATTTGAATTTGTTTATAGGCCCAATATTTTCAGGCCCTGCTCAAAAAAAAATTTGCTCTACCATCAAAGGAAGAAATGCTGAAAGATTCTACATTGAAAACTTCAAAAAAATGGCAAGCACATAACTTAGGGCTAAAGCAATATGATTTTTACGATTCTTTAACCCAAGAGGCTGGACTGGAACCTTTGCCAGCTTTTTACAGAAAGGCTTTTGAAATTTATACACAATACAGGAAATATGACTTATTACATTATAAGGAATGTCAAATTATTTTATCTGAGGATGATACTAATGTTCGGCATATCAATCATCGATAATTTATAAATTTCAACAGAAATATTATATACAAATAAAATATATACTTTTTATGTAAATACCTATATAATGTTAAATTAATATTAAAATTGTTATCAGGAATAGTCGCTCAACTTAGGATTGCATCATTTCATAAAATTTCGCCAAATAAAAGTTTCATAAAACTAAAAAAACGTTTCCATATTATATAATTTAATATAAACTAATATAAATTTCCGAAATTTCTGAAAACGAAAAGTGTGCAGTGGCAAATAAACTTTAATTTCTAAGGAAATTGTCCAGTTTTCTAAGCTATATTAATATTTGTAAAGTATTAAAAAAATTCAAATTTATTTATCGCACGCTTTACAGTCTTTCCGACTTTCCCTTTTTTTCTCGTTTTTTCGCTTAAATTCTAACTAAATTAATAAAATCTAATAAGAAAACCCAACTAGTTTTCGTTAAATGTTCATTTTTGTTGTTAAAATGTTTATTATTATATTTTTGGTTGTTGAAAACTAAAAAAATGGTAGGCTTTTTTTTAAAATTCAACTATTTTGT
This sequence comes from Belonocnema kinseyi, assembly GCF_010883055.1. NCBI lineage: Eukaryota > Metazoa > Arthropoda > Insecta > Hymenoptera > Cynipidae > Belonocnema > Belonocnema kinseyi. The sequence goes on from NC_046665.1 coordinate 67,570,194, forward strand.
TACAAAATTATCTTTCTGGCTGAATTTAACTTTAGTTTATTCAAAATTAAAATATTTGTTGGTGGAAATATAAAAAAAAATTCCAAACGCAACATTTGTTTTCAAAATCCTCATAATTCTTCAAATGTTATTTGTTTAATTTTTATAATTATGCCAGCATCACTTGATTACAACCTGAGATGAACCGGTAATTATAAAAATGTTTTAAAAGCTTTTGCTGTGATAAGAGTATTTTTTCAAATATACAAAAAACCTCTGTATATTATACAGTTCTCATTTTGGAAGAAAAGTTCATTACGTTTTTTACACTAAAAATTCTGAAAAAAGTTCAGTAATATATATATTTAATATCCATTTGCACTAAAGGAATATATAATCACTTGTAAATTCAACAGTTATAATTTTACAAAAAGTGTTGTAAAAAAGTTTTGACTCTATATTTACTTCTTAGCAATCCCTGAGTAAAGAAGTTTTTTATTACATATTTTATTTTTTGTTTATAAACAAAATTATAAACAAAATGTTTATAAAAGTTTATAAACAAAATGTATTTATGAAATAAAATGTAAAACCTTTTCGAAGTGATTTTTCGTGATGAATAAGAACCTGATCTGAATTTTTGATGCTTATGAGTAAAATTTTGTAGATTTTTAGGTGACACTTTTCAAAATCGATAATCGGCCTAAAAGTATGTAGGACATTTTTAAAATTAAAGTACCATGATTTTAATACGTTTTCTAACACTGAATCTAACAACTACGTTATTAATGAGTTTTCCAGGCGTTAAAATTTAAATTCCTTAATTTTAAATGTGGTCCATATTGATGATGATAATGCCTAGAAGTATTAATTTTTAAATGTACTTTATTTTACTGCTGAAGACCTTCTACATGCACCATATACAATATGAAAACAAAATCGAAATATGTATATTCATTCAAATCCAGAACTTTCCTTCATTCTGGGATAGAGGGACGGTATAGTGATTTCTGTAACATACATTAGAAATAAAATAAATACACTTTCAATTAATCAGCTAGCTATCAATACATTTTCACCTACTCAGATTTGTAATTTTTTAAATCAAATAATAAATTCATAGTTTAACATTTATAGCTTTCTAAATCTTGAAAGTTCGTATTCAAATCCAAAGTCGATGTATTCAAAACAAAGTATTGCAAATTTGAACATTTTATAATTCAAAGGGTTGTGAATAAAACATGTAAACCATAATAATAAAAAGGAGAGTACGCAAATATGAGATACCAACTCTGTTTGGCGTGATTGTCGGAATTCTATGGACTGAATTTAAAAGTAGTATAGGTCATTTTAAAGGAAATTTAGTTTGCGATAAGGAGCTTACATGAAAAATTTTATTAGCATTTTTTTTTATTCTGAAAATACCACAAATGTAAAAAAGTGCTTCTTCCAAACTCGGCAAACTATTCTCATAATATGAGATACCCCAGGAAATAGCTAATAAAATGCAAAATAAAGTATTATTTTTAATGAAAAACTTTATTCTATGTTTCCGTAGTATAAATTTACTGCTATTTAGATATGTTTAGTTTTTGCAGTAGTCACAAAAACTTTTGTAATCAATTTCCCCCGCGCAGCCACAGTGTTATAAAAACCACAGGTATCACATATTATGAGAACCACACCGTACAACTACGCACTTACTATGCCTCACTTGTACAATAAAAAACTTCAACACTATCGATATTTTCCATACTTAGTTACTCAATCCCCATCACTCCAGGCAAACTTTACTGGTAAATACATATTTAATGAATAATAAATAGGTTTAAAGAATTCCCTTGCAAGAACTCGACCACCATCGATTTCACAAAAACTTCGCCTATAATCTTTAGAAGTTCAATGAAAAATGGACTCTACCAACATATTACTCTTTCTTCAAGGGCTACAAGTTAGTGATAGAACCAACAGAGTGGGTCTCTTAGTTTAGCTGATACCCCGCTATATCATATTACGAGAATATCTCATATTCGAGTACTCTCCTCTACATTGAACATTGAGAAACTCAAATTCAAACATCCAAATCTGCGTGATTTACATTATGAATGATTATATTATTAAAAATTAAATTATAACTGTGAAAAAAAGAAATTGTTTGAAGTTAAATTAAAAATTTAGAAAATTTACAAATAAATAAAAAGATTAAAAAAAAATTAACATTTCGAGTTATCTTAAAAAAAATGCCGATACGCGAAAACTATCAAAACTTTAAGGACTTAGAAGAGCGAAATTGTTTTTGCCCAACTTGAGTCAACTCAACAGAAAGATTTTTCAAATAAAAACAATAAAATATAGAATTGAAGTTATCTTTTAAACGGTGAGAGATACTCGAAAGCTAACAACATATTTTCAGAATTTAATAAATCGAAACTTTTAATTGGCTTGAAAACGGTGAGAGATATATTAAAACTAACTATATTTTATAGATTTTGTAGACGGGGTTTGTTTTCAAGCAACTCAGACGAGTGCAAGCTAACCCAATAAACAGATTTTCGCAATTCAAATAGTAATAGTTTTGAATTGTATCGAAAATGATCAGAGATACATGAAGCACGACGGATATGAAGGGTTTTACAGGGCAAGTTGTTTTCGACAAACTGGAATTAACCAAATAGAAAGATTGTTTAAATTCAGACAAAAATGTTAAACTTTGAGTAATGCCAAAAACGGTGATATAAGCGAAAACTGAAAAAATATTAATAAATAACAATTAGTATTAATACTGACGAAATTGAATACATTTTGAGATTTCTAAAAAACATTGAAATATACTTGAAAACTTTCAATATTTTAATGCTTTTATAGGAGGGGATTTATTTGTATTGACAATGATTGAATGACGAGTATGAATTAATTCGGATTAGAGCTAACATTCGTGCAAGAGTTGAGAAGGATTAAAAAGACTTTTAGGATGAGCGTCAGGTGCATCAGATTGGACCCATCGATTGAAAAGGCAGCTGTGTTAGCTTCGGATTGGTTTCCGATTCACTTGGATTGTGCACACGGACTCAAAAGTATTGAAAAGATTTAAACTTGCTTGGCAAAATACTAAGATACCGTCGGATTATATCTTGCACTGAGAAGGAGTGAAAGTTTGCTTCCGATTGGTGTGTGATTCATTCGGATTGCTTTCCAATTCACACTTATTCATTCGGACTGGTGACTTGATGGCACGAATTAAGAAATGGATGCAGTGTGGATTCGGACTGAAGTTAGTGCTGATACATTAATAGAGAAGAATGTATAAGTGAGCCTCTGATCCACATGGATTTAACTTAGGGCTCAAAAAAGGATTAGGAAGGGTTGAAGAGGATTGGAAACATGTTCGGATTGTTTCGGATTAACTCGAATTGGTTCAAACTGCAAAAAATGCAAATATCTTAATGGGTAGAACACCCGAACGGCAATTCGGAAAACCTGTGTTCGATTCCCAGCGGATCGACGGGGAGGGATCTTTTTTCACAGATGAAATTTAATTTTTAAATGTTAGAAAAACGTAACATTCTAAATTTGAGGGATATCTTAGATCGATAGTGCAGATAAATATTTTCACGTAATGTGATGAGTATCTAATCTGAACGGTCATTTGCCATTCCTATTCTAATATAGATTTCCTATTACAAAGAAATAGGCAGATTTTTTAAATTGATTTCTTTTGTTATTTCAAAAGTTTTCTAAAATATCGCAAAATAATCCAAAATATTTTTAGACGAGTATTGTAGTTTTAAAATATTATTCACTTATTTTAAAAGATATATACAAGTTTAAAATAAAAATTGAAAAATAATTTGAAAGCTGAAAGGATTCAAATTTTTTTTAATGTTAATTTTTGAAAAATGCGAATAAAAACATTTAGAAGCTTTTCAAAAATTTTGAAAGATCATAAGAGAATTTAAAAAATTTCTAAAATCCCTGGGGTAATTTCAAAGGATAAAAGATTTTTATAAATTATTTTTTGTTGAGAAAATGCAAAAAGATTCTAAAATACTTCAAAATATTTCTAAAAGTATGGAAAAAAATCTGGAAGATTTAAGGGCAATTTTTTTAGATTTGAAAGATTTTTCACAAATTCTAGAAAAAATTAGAATCATATTAAAAATCTGTGAGTGTTTGAAAAAATATGTAATTTAGAAGTTTAAAAGATTCTGAAAAATTGAAAAGAGGAAGATTTTGGAAGATTTTGAATAAAAAGTTTGGAAACTTTATAAGAATTATGAAAGATTTCAAGAAACGCAAATAGTTTTCAAAAATTTCTTGGAAAATTTCAAGTGATTCTTTACTTGGTAATATAAATTTAAAGAGAATACTTAAGAACATTTAAAAACTTTTTGCAATATTTTTTAAATTACAAGAGAAAGAATTTGGAAAATTTTAAGACTTGTTTCTAGTTTTGTAAAAAATTTCTGATTTAAAAAAGTCCTAGAAAACATTCTAATCATTTTAGAAAATATATAGAGTTTTGTAAAAGCTTTGAAAAAAGTTACAACTTTTAAAAGTTTCAAAAAATTGAAAACAATATCGGGTTTTTAACATTTCCTGTCAAAAAGTGCAGAAGCTTTCTAAGAACTTTTAAAGGTTTTAAGATAATAATGCAAATATTACCTTATGATTTCTGATTATCAAGCAATTCAAAAGATTTCCAAAATTGTCATTAAGAATCTATAAGATTTTAAGGCGATTTAATATTGTTCAATTGAAAACTGTGAATAGCTTTCATTTTACTCATGTAAGATTGTAAATGATTAGGTCAAAAAATCAAACATTTCTGAATTAAAATTTTTATAAGTTTCAATTCAAGAATTTATATATTCAAGAAGGTTCGAATTTGAGTAATTAAATTTGCAGTCTCGTTTTAATTACTTCAGTTGAATATGTTTTAAATTTCAATGACCCTAAAAAATTTGGGTGAACTGGGAAATTTTGTTTCTACATTAACTGGCCAGTCTGGTAAGGTTTTCTGCTTTATTAAAACAATATGAAGGTGATATTGTGCAACTTTTAAATAGGCCAGCTCACTTCGAAAAACATGACGTACTTACAAGTTACTGCCTCTAGATGAAAAACAAGAATTATATTATTTACTAACCTCATCTATTTAATCTTACTTTATTCACGTTAAAGCTAACCGTTTTGAAATGTATGTATAAAAAAGATATCAGTCTTTTGTAGAATGAGTTTCATTAAGTTAAAACTGCAAACTAATATTCTCAAAATGTCCCATGCTTTTATATTATTAATTTATAAAAGAAATAACAGAAGGGTAAATTCAAAGAAGTTATTTTTAGTTTTTCCTATTTACTCAATATTGAGAATCTTTTTTGATAAACTAGCATCTTCAATCTCGCACTACGAGCACGGGTTGTTTTTCGATTTGAGCGGGAAATAATTTTTAATAGAGGATAAACCTTTCGAATAACAATTCACTTTCTAAGTTTATTTGTTTTTTAGATTATAGAAATATAATTTTCGTGGGTTTCTTGAGAAAATTTAAGAAGATATGTCGGAAACATCCAGAAAATTCGTTATAAAGTTTTATTATTTTATAGAGTATTACAATATTTTTCGAAAACTCCAGTTTAGCTTAAAAGGTATTTAGAAGTTGTTGACGTTTGAAAGATATTAACAAATATTCGACGAAATTTCGGAAATCTTTCAAAGCTTTCAAAAAAATATTTATAATCTCTTTAAAACTTCTAAGATTACTAAATATCTTTTAAACATACTCGCTTTGTCCTGAAAATAGCCTTAAAATCTTCCTGATTCTTTTTGTTACAAATTTGGAAAAACATTTAAATTGTTTAGAAATATTTTTAAATATTCTGTTGAGAGTAATTTTTCAAAATGAAAAATCACTTTAAATTTTTTCAGAAATAGTAGGAAAATATTTGTATTATTATCTTAAAACCTTTCAAAGTCCTTAAAAAGCTTTTACATTTTTTATTCGAAATATTCAAGATCTTTTCAACTTTTAAATTATTTTTCAATTTTTTAAAAAGGTTTTTCTTATCTTTTAATACAATTCTAATTTTTTCTAAAATTTGAAAAAAATCTTTAAAAACTACCAAAATTACCAAATGAGTGTAATTTTTCAAAAAATTGGTAAAAAATCTTTCAAAACTACAAAAATTGTCTAAAAATCTTGCAGATCTGTTTGCGATAGTTTTAGAAATCTGTTGAAAAGTTTTAGAATCTATTTAAGTTTTCTTTAAACATTAGTTCTTGTAATAAAAAATAATTTAAAATAACAATCTATTAGACGCGTACATATTATAATCTAGTACACTATGAACTGGAGAAAGATTCTTTCACTTAGGCAGAATTTTTCTGTTCACAAAATAAACTTTAAGCGCTTGGATAAAACTACGCTAACACTAGTTTCTGCGCTATGAAAAAATATTTTAATTGGGTACCCTCAAAATTAAAATGCCTGATCTGACCTGACATCGGAAAGTTTTTTACTTCAGGCAGTACAAATTTTACTATTTGTAAAATGATCATCTAAAACTTTAAAGTTTAAAATTTGGTAATGCTACATATTTAATAAAAATATATGGATTGATCCAATAAAAAATATTATTCACCAAAATTTAGTGCGGAACGTGCGGACTGAAATGAGAGTGAGGTACGTGCGGTTTCTTCTTCTTCGAAACGTCTACGCACTGTTGAAACAAGCAAGGAACGCCACAGCATTGATCATCTCTCACGCACGGGGTTATCGGAACACAGGCACAAATACTTAATGGACAGAAGTTACAAAGGATAAAGAGTACAACAATTATTCTGGTAGAAATCATGTTTAGCTTTCAGATTGTCTTTTACAAATGGTCTTTCAAATTAGAAAAGTGGTTATAGACTGTAATTCAGGTCATGATTCTTTAACTTTGACACACATTTCTTATCACAAAACATAAACATTGGCTTTATGCTACATTTTCATCATTTTGATTCATCATAGAGGAAGCTTTGCAATTGTGACAATACAATTAAAAATATAATTGAGCGCATTTTTTTGTTGACATGATAACTAGAAGGCAGATCCAGATACATTCATGAATTTTAGAGGGATTATTTTCACCACTAATATCTTTAAATTGCCTGAAGGATTTATAGCAATATTTAGTGCATTTTGCTAGCACTTTATAATATTTAAAAAATCTATTTTTTTAGTAAAATTTTGTTCATCAGAATAATTCAAATTTGATGCAAGATCATAAGGGATTCCTTGGTTCGAGACGAATCGATTGATCTATAATATTAATACATTTCATCAAACAGAAAGAAAATTATGATCATTTAAATTATATGCAAAATCGATTTTTATTGTTAAAATGTTCTCATACACATAATTTAAACTTGATGCGACAAAAGAAAAGATGTGATGATTCTAAACGAATTGTTTCACCTATAACAATAATATATTTTATTGAGGAGTAAGGAAGCTATGATCATTTATAATATTTGGAAAATCAGTGGAATTTGTTAAAATATTTCAAATCTATGGATAATTCACCTTCTTGACATTGTTGTCGACTTACATTCCTTTCAGTATAATACATTTCTTCTTATATTCATTCATTCTGAAAGCTGATTTAAACAAAATTTGGATTATTTTTTTTAATGAGAAACACAAATGTTTTTGCAAAAATATCTTAAAGCTGGGAAAGGGATAGGGTGCGACAGAACTTCCCTCTTTCCTTCCCCAGCTCGAAAAATTACCATTTCAAATTGACATTGAAAAAAATGATTCATTTATAATTCTTCGATCAGATTAATGTAGGTCATATGATTTTAATATATCTTTGGTTTATTTCTTGGAATAATTTTACAAAGAATGTTTTTCCTTCTGTTCGAGCGGTATGGAATCTATGATACTAGCGCAGGCCCATTGTTCGAGCACATATGGTTGTAAAATTTGGGTTTGTAGATATACGCGGCCGACTAGAGCAATTATGACTGGGTCAGAATTTTGATATTAATTAAGACTGATCAGACGTGCTTGAGCGATCGGCGTGAGCGATCTTATTTTGTGTGTTCAGTTTCAAGTTAACTCCATTACTGTTATTCACGATTGTGCGGGTGCTTGTTCGATTCTTAGTGGATTATTGTGTTGTGGCTGTTCTATTTCTAGTGGATGAGTATCTTGATGTGGCTGTTCCATTCCTGGTCAAGTGATTATTGTAAGACCTCAATCTTCATGTGACTATGGTGAGAGGTGATCTCTTCATCCATGTCTTTCTGGTCGGATAAACGTTATGTTCGCCTTGTCTTGCGATTTATTGTGTGGATTGTGTGAGGATCTGCTGGTGAGTTTTCGTAGTTTTAATTAGAATTGTATAGGGCTTTTTTCTCCAGTCGCTAAGTGGATCTTTTTTATGCCAGGAAATGAAACTTGTTTGTGTTCTCGAAAATCATGGTTGATTTTTATTTGGCCCACCTCTCTCCTCTGCTATGTTTTCTTCAAGTTTATTTTATTTATAACTTTACTTTGTTTGCTAAGCTTGCGTTCATTTTTGACCCTTCGAGCCGAATTAGAGAGAGAGAGAGAGAGAGTGGAGCCTTTGAAAAATTTGGCCTTATCATTCTTGTGATTATTGGTCGTTTTGCATTTCATTCTTAGATAGAGTATTACCTTTATTTTGACTCTAACGGGATTTATGTGTTATTTCGCTTTCAATTTTTAAAAATTTGTGGGCATGACGTTCTATTTTGACAATTTCCATTTCCGTCTTGATTAAGTGGTCATACACGGTGAAAATATAGCGCAGGAGTCCTTAAAAGGATTACCGGCTCTTCAAAATTCCTGAGCGGCAGAAATAAGTCGGGTACACGCGCGATTTACGGAAGGAGCTCCGGAAAGCCTCACGTGCAATATCGTCGAAAAGCGACTCGCATCCATAGAATAGATTTAGGAAGAGGTTCGCGCGACTCATGCCCAGATAATTCTAAAGGAAAATGCCGCTACTGATCCTTAAACAGCTGATGACGTGTTCGCTCAAATCAAAAATGCTAACGAGTCCCTCTAAAACGAAATGTTGCGAGCAATAGATCGATTTGATACGTCATTGGTAAATCCTTCTACTCCTACGCATCGAACAATAGACACAGACGGTTCTGGTTTATGATAATTTACAATTAAGCAACGTAAAGAAGTTGCAATATTTAAAATGATGTCTCACGGGTTCCGCAGCTGATTTTGTTAAAGACGTGGCTACGACCAACGCCAATTATTTATGAACCTGGCAGGCTTTGAAAGTGCAATTTTCTAACCTTCGCCTGACTGTGAATAACATTTTAACTTCCTTGATGGATTTACCATATTTAAAAAAGGAATCTGCCGAAGATTTGCGTGCGTTCAACGATGAAGCTGAGAGTATTGAGCGCGCGTTGACAAATCTTGAAATGCCTGTCAAGCATTGGGGCATATGGTTGGTGTATATGTTAGCCAGCTGGTAGCTTCAACAGAGATTAATAAATTGGAACGGTTTCCTAGTTTTCACGACTTCGTAGAATTTCTTGAAGAACGTTCTCATGCACTTGGCATGATTGCTGCAGACTATAAAACGATTAAAAGGTCTATCTCTACTCAATTAAAATCTGGAACAAATTCCAAACGAGGTTTACATACGAGTGCCGGCCCTAATGCGCGTTCTAAGTCATCTTTTCGTAAATGCCCACTCTGCAATGGAGGGCATTATATCGGCACCAGTCCGAATTGTGTTGAAAAGTTTCCGTACGAACGTCGCAACGAAGCACGTCGTTTACGTTTGTGCTTTAATTGCTCAGGTGTTCATAGATTTCAAAATTGTCGATCCAACCGAAGGTGCACAATGTGCAGAGCATTATTCGTCTATTCACCACGCTCATTCGAAGCAAGTTACTTCTATCGCGAATCTCGAGAAGAATCTGAACTATCTCAAAATAATAAGGATTCCCTGCCTTCAAGTAGTGCATCATGTGACACTAGCGGAAGGCTCATTGTTCGAGCACGTATGGTTGTAAAATTTGGATTTGTAGACAGACGCGGTCGACTAGAGCACTGGCGTTATTATTGAGAGGTGGCTGTTCCATTCCCGGTAAAGTGATTATTGCGAGACCTCAATCTCGATGTGACTATGGTGAGAACTGATCTCTTCATCCATGTCTTTCTGAATGGCTTAACGTTATGTTCGCTTTGTCGTGTGATTTATTGTGTGGATTGTGTGAGCATCTGCTGGTGAGTTCTCGTAGTTTTAATTAGAATTGTATAGGTCTTTTTCCTCCAGTCACTAAGTGAAGGTATTTTATGCCTCTCTCCTCTGATATATTTTCTTTAAGTTTAATTTATTTATACATTTACTTTGTTTGATAAGCTTACGTTCAATAATAGAAACGAAATTTATCTTAGATATTATTTTTATTATAAATTTATATCTTTCTTACAAAAATAATCTAATTTATTTTAAATCAACTTTCAGAACGAATCATTATGAGAAAAAATGTATTATACTCATAGAAATGTAAATCTATCAAACATTTTAATATTGTTAAATATTTAAATATTTGCTTTACTTTAATAAATTGCCCTAACTGTTTTTTTTCAATTTAATATTTAAGAGTTGATTAAATTTAAACATTATAGAATTAAAAGTGAAAAATATACTACAGTTAACATAAAATTATACTATGCTAAATGAATTTCGTTTCATTAATAAATTATAAATTTTGGCATCTTTTTAATTTGATATGGTTATTATAAGTCTTCTATAAAAAATTTTCCAAATTCTTTTTATTAATAAAATGTTTTCTAATCAACTTTTCAGAACGAACAATATAAGAAATGTATTATATTAAAACAAATGTTACCTTTTTTTATTTCCTTCGTTACATATCTATTAGAATATGAAGAAGAACCTCCT
>NC_046665.1:67581227-67586283 GCF_010883055.1 Belonocnema kinseyi
ATAATATATAAAATAATAAGTCATATTATATTTTATATATCTATAATAAACAATTTTGAAGTGTAATAAAAGTAAAATCTTTTGTAAAGAAATAAAATGACACACACACACACATATATATGGGTCATTCCATGTCAGATTTACCACTAAAATTTAAATTCACTCAAAGTTATATTTTTCTTGATTTTAATACAAAAATAGAAGACACATATTTTTTCTTTTCAATATACGTGAAATTCACAAGTTATCATTATTTGAACTTTCAGAATCTAATGAAGATCACTTTTTTGAAATGCTGAAAAGTAACAATTATTTATTCATTAGAATCTGGATGTTTTATAATGAAGCTTATAATTGTTCATACTTTGACTGTGTAATATGCGAAAAATATTAATTATTTATTTATCTGGGAAACATGCAAAAATGTTAAACAAATTGAATTTACAAGAAAAAGGTATCTCCGAAATAAAATTTTTTCCTATGTAATTTTGCAATATAATTCAGAGAGTATCTCACGAAAGTTTCAGAGTTGACCGTCAATAAGTTTTTGAGATATGACAAATAATGTAGAGCCGTGTTACTTCGACCGATACACTTGCGACTTTGTTCTAAGATTGTGTCTAGCGGAGACGAAGATCTTGCTTGTTGACACCACGACCAAAACAAAACACGATGTTTTGCACATTTGCCTTTTTCCTTGAATGCGTCGATTTCTGACAGTTGGCAGTTCAGTTTCACTCCCGCAGTGTTTCATTTTGCATTTTTTGTTAAAAATGTCGGTGGTAAAATTCAAAACCCAGTGTTGTAATCCCTTGAATGAAAAAAGCACTCTTTAAAAAGTCAAAGGATCAATTTACATCACCCGTCAAAAATGATCTTAGAGAAATTACAATTTTTAAGATCAAGTGATGTTTCGTGTGCAGCATGCAGAAAAAAAATCGGAAATCAGTGCGTTAGAGAAACGAGTGAGTACTTGCTTTATTAGTTGGTCAAATTTTCTCCAAATCGCGTTATTATTTTTTTATGTATGTGATTAATTTATTCAGACACAATAAAAATGTCAAATGACTTCAACTCTAACCCTGAGAATTCAAGTGACTCTGACCCTGACATCTCAGATGACGGCATTTTTTCGCTTTCCGATTATGAATCCAAAGTAAGTTGATATTTTGGAAATTTTTCATTAATTATCAATGTTCTTACATTTAAATATTTCTGTCATGATTACTCATTGTAGGATAAATATGAACATAGTCCTCAGTTTATTTCTGAATTGAAAGCAAAGTTTCATAACCCAAATAAAAGCCGGCAAGAGAAAATTCAAATATTGACAATTTTGAGAACAAAATGGTCTGTGCGTAAGACAGCTTAATTAATGAATACTTTGCGTTACTTCATACGCAAAGCTCGAGAGTTTACACTGAGAGAGGGGACTTTTTCAACACCTCCCAACAGAGCTGGTTAGCAGTAGTTCGAATTTTGAAGCCATTTATCATTAATTAATTTTAATAGTTGTTAGCTGCATACAAATTTAACGTAAGCCATGTTGAAAATTTTTTTAATTTAAATTTATCGGTTTATTTAATTGCAGGTAAAGTTATTTCTGCCGAAACAGAAACTAAAATTAAAGAGTTTTATGAATACGACGATGTTAGTTCTCCAATGCCTGGGCAAAAAGATACAAAATCGGTGAACATAAATGGGAAATCCGTTGTTTTCCAAAAACGTTTAATATTGGGAACTTGAAAGAAATATACTTGAAATTCAGCCAGAGCATTGTATTTTGGCTGGTTCAGGCGGAACACATATTGTTTGCGTTTGTTCCATCCATGAAAATATGAAGCTAATGGCATCAGGTAAACAGCGTAGAAAAAGTTATTTGATAAAATTCAAGATTATTTAACGCAATTATTGAGTTAAGTTAAATGATCGAATAACAAATCAGTAAACTCCAATTTTTAAATTTGTTTATTAAGTTTTTCATTATTTTCGCCTGGTTTCTTCCATTTTAAAAACATCAAAAATTCTACGACACAATTAAATATTCAGTTATACGGCACAGTAATATTGCAAAGATAGTAGCATAATAATTCCCTCTATCACAGGAAGTAACATTGTGAATTTGTTGAAAAAAGAAAACCATCCTGTAAGCAACTATTAAGATATTTTGTTGCTTTCACTTTGCCCAAATCGGACAGAGAAATGTTTTTTGGACAATGTCAAGAATGCCCCACATTCCAAATTTTGTCCAATATTTGGTCGACAGTTTTTGATAAAAGTAACGTTCCGCAGATAAGTTACAAACAGTGGTTTTCACAACCTAGAACAACTAAATAATCTTTAACAGTTTCAATCGAACAATTCATTCAAAACTTTTGCGAATCCGGTAAAGCATTCCTTATTCATTCTTTTATCGCGAATGAACAGGAAACTTGTTACAACAATGAAAAAAAATGCAAGATGAGCAATGTCTTGTAATTTTGCAGAAAATTATACGTTTCTTATCCAAAATGCTGTCCCTGGTGTTCATTGGAATAACGACCAGGCAACAATTTTCCTAATAGTTTCTTATTTCAAAAATGAAGGTTCAATTCAGCACAAGACTTTGGTTTTTATTTCGGACTGTAAAAGCACGACTCAGTCGCAGTTTACGTATTTTTACAAGAATTTAACAAGTTTCTTTCAAGCTTCTATCCAAATATGAGTGAATGCATTTATTTTTCGGACGGAGCGCCCCAGCAATTGAACCGCTGGCGAACAAAAGGGGATACGGCCGGATTCAGCCTGAGAAGTATTGTTCTGAGTGTCAATTTTTAAAGTCTTTCTAATTTTAATTTTAAAGACTGATACTTGTAGAGAATTTCAAGGAGCATCTTTTTTTCCTCTTGCAAAATTTTATAGGTTTTGTATGAGAATATTGTAATAAGCAAAAAAGTTATTAATTTTTTTTTTAGGCAATCCAAAAATAATGCATTTTAACCTTCAAGCGCCTCGTTTAGCGAACGAATTTTAAGCTACGGAAAGCTTTCAGTGAGAAAGTTGTTCATTAAGGTTCAAAGAAGTTTTCTGGAAAGTTTTAGATCAACTCGATTAATAGTTCAAAAATTAGGAATGTTTTAAAATCCAAGCGGTAATCTTGACGCTGCCCAAAAACGTGCCTGGCCGGCTACGTACGCGCTGCAGCGAACGACGTGAAGGTCAAGTCAATCTTACCAAAACAAATGCACAAGAGTAACTCCAGATATTATCATTAAAATAATTTATTTATTAAACATTTAACATATAATATAATGCATATTGCTGAACAAGAATAAATTAAACAAACAATATTTTATTAGAAACTACTTTTACTCATTTTCGTCACTCTCTTCAGTTTCTTCGGCATCTGGATTCTGAGTTTGTACTTTTAAAAAATATGATTCGAAAAATTCTTTTCCTTTAGCGCTTAAATACTGGAAGAGATTTTTTACATCCTTTATTTTGGCAGCTTTTAATCCAATTCGGGACGGAGGACTTTTCGAAAGATTTTCTAGTTTAAGCGTAGGTTTAAAGAAAAAAGTGGTTGGATTTTGCAACTCATAGTTGTCAAAAACATCCACTTTTTCATCAGGAAAAACATGCAAAACGAACGCTCTGCTCATTTGGAAATTTTTTGGCTTTCGCATTTTACCTTTGAAACATTTTTCAAAATCCTGCAGAAGATCTTCACACTTCTCGACCATTGTGAATGAAGGTGAACGCGCATTGCAAATCATTTCTACATATTCAGCTTCAGTTTCAATTCGTTCTAATTTGTTCAGCTTTTGCGAATATGTGCCAAAATTCCTATCGCACTGGCAATAGGAATGGCCTCGAACTGGAAACACATATTTAATCTCGCTTTGCAAATAAATGGACAATAAAACCAAAAATGAAACACTGTGTAGTTTTTATTTTGTCCCGGACATGAGTCTGAAAATAATGTTATGCTGTTGAACCTGTCTTTAGCAAATTCTTTTAATACCGCGTATTTGATAAAACTGCAAACAGAGTTAGCACCCTTCTTTACAATTCCCTCAAGAATAGGGAACATGTAACTCTGGTTCCTAGTATGTACATGTACGTTAAATAGAAAAAGCCATGCTAAACGTAGGTAAAACCGCGCGGATACGGGTATTTTTTGTAGTGGCAAATTCTGTGCAAAATCAAATTCACAGCATAGACTATTATTTTCAGAGAGTATTTGCTTTTTTAACTTCAAACAAATTTCAGCATTGTTTTTATGATTAATTACTTCTTCGTTTACCTCTTCATTTGTCTCGTTTTTGTAGCAAGTATTGCACACGTCAGTTCTAGGTAACTTAAAACTGAAGCCAACATTTCGGTTAAAATACTTCAAATAAACGGTTTAACTTATTGTCAATTTAGCCCCCGTTTTTTCTTTATAATATTTTCCGAATGATTTGTAAAGTTCTACAAGATTTAATGAAGGATTATCAAAATATTTTAGGTTGGTAGAATTTCGTTTGTAATGTGAACTGTGATGTGGAATTGATTCGCAATGCTCTTCAATCATTTTAAAAAAATTTTCTGTTAATTTAAGACAACTTTCGCGTACTCCACCTGCCAAATTTTTTAAAGGCTGCTCATTTAAAATATTTTTTTGAACATTTTCAACCCTTCTTTTGTCCAAACATAAAAAAACAGAAAAAAATTTCTTACAAATCGGAACATTTTCTTCGCCAGTAGGAAATAAATATATCCAATGAATTAACCGTCCTAGTTTTTCAGCTGCATTCGTTTGGATAGGATCCTTGCATTTTAACAATCCCCTGAGAAACACATTTTGTTCATTATAGATTCCGAAATTCCAAAAATTTGTATGTACTTTTTCTTGTTGCACATTTGAAAACATTTGCTAACATTTTTCTCCACGGCAGGATTCAATAGGTTTGAAAGATCTCTCTGGGATTATAATACGAGGGTAGTTCAATAAGTCCTTAGAATGACCAACAGATGGCGCGCGAATCGCTCCAAATCATCTGTTTTCAGTCAGCAGCACTCCCGACTAGATATA
>NC_046665.1:67586383-67588661 GCF_010883055.1 Belonocnema kinseyi
TCATATTTGTGATTTACTAAGTGGGAAATTTAAAAAATTTTATATTCCATATTTTAGGCCTCATTAGGAACAAATGCTCCCCGCTGACCAAGCTCACTGGCAAAAGCTCGACAGGGTCAGTAGACGCCGCGTAGTGTGGGAACGGTACACAGGTAGCTGTGGCGGAATCGTCATCTGCCCGAAGTTTGATCTATCTCTCTTACTCCTTCGTTGTTTCCCGAACGTCAGCACATGTGAAACCTAACCGATTAAGAATTATTTGAGAGCTGATTTCTAATTTGTTGTCATCATTTTCGACCTGGTGTATATCGTTGCAGCACACAACTGAAAACTAAAAGAGGGAGCGGTACCTTCTGTATTATTACTATAAAAACAGAGTTATATTTTAAGAAAGGAACCTGTCGATAAAAAAATTGATGTCGAAAATGATTACAAAATTTAAATGATAACTCCTTTCAAACATACTTCCTTCATCTTTCGTTTTTCCTTAGAAAACGTTTTATGAAAAAAGCAATAGAAAAACAAGCAGAAATATTTAAATAATTATTCCGGTAATTATTTATGTAGTTTTATTTGCTTCTCTATTGATTTTTTTAATTTATTAAGTTTTTTAATTACATTATCTACAAATCATCTGGATATAATCTCAAGCATCTATCATCTTATCTTAAAAACCTGCGGGCTCGTTTCATGGCACTGTCGTCGATTATAGGTCTGCACTTCTAAAGTATTGAGTGACCACAGCCGGACTGATGCCTTTCGTCTGTGGCAAGCTTCATGACGGAACAAATTGAAGCGTGAATAGTGTTATGTCAATTTAGCATTTAAGTGTGAAGTGAACAAAGCAAACTGGTGGCTAGATGAACAAATTGAAGTGAAAACAAATTTAAGCGTGACTGACTAGAGGAAGAAAACCCAGGGGGGGGGGGCGTACGTGAAGAGGAAACTCCCGATGAACCGATGGGGGATCCAGAAATATCATCTTTGCCAGCAAATACGAATAAAGAACTAGCTTGTGAAGCAGACAAGACGTAACAAAGACGTTCTAATCTAGCCCCATAAACTATATCTTAAAGATGTTATCAGTACGGCTTAATGATGTCTTTAAAAGGTCGTATGTCTGGCATTTCGTCGTCTTAAGGATGCATTGAAAGGATATCCAGAAGAGAATGTCGTAAGAATGTCCCTAGGACATCTTTGAAGCGTCTTGTTTAAGATTATCATTATTCGAAATCAACCCAAATTCAAATTATTTCTACACTTTTCTCTGACAGAGACTTGAATGCTTAAGGAGAGGTTCTAAACTTCAGCGGGAAAATCGGGCCTATTTTTAGGAAATGCATTGCAAAGGATTTACTAAAGGTATCAACACAAACTTTTTTTATTTTTTTTTGAAAATTTTAGAACGTGAATTCCGCGACCTTGAAACTTCTTTGAACTTGTCGCTACCAAAAACAACATGGGTGTCATTGTGGTTTTACATCGACCAGTTGGGTTATATTAAATAAAAAAAATGAAATATATTTTGATTGAGGCCTGTATTGGCTTTGATCGGCCGAAGCCAATTTTTTTCTACATCAAATTTGTTTAAATAATACAATATTCAATTAAATTTTGAACTTTCACCAAATTTTTTGACCTATTTGGAGCTGTAAAAATATAAAAAAATTAAAATTTTGAAAATCGTGCTCGGCCAATCAGAGAGGCATGTTTACTGAACAAATAAAAAAAATTGAGTCAATTCGATAAATATTTCTAGTGAAAGGCATACCATCCAGCTTGAAAAAGGTTACTTTTGGGATATCGCGTTTAAATATTCAGATGTTTTCGACTCGAGACTCGATTCGACTCTGAGCTTGTCACCGAATTTCGTATGGTAAAAAATGCACACACACATTCACACACATAAAAACATTCCAGAAATAGACTAAATAATAACACGCCTGCGAAAAAGTTTGTTCCTAGAAATTCGACAGTTCGACACAGTGATCCCAGATCTGAAACGAGATGTGGTCGAATACTATGACAGGGCTATGGCCGTGTGAATATAGTAGGAGACGCTGAAAATGACTGAGTTGCGTGCGCAACCTATTTCTCCTCTTCTGAATTTGAAAACTCGAAGATGCACGATTGCCGGTCGGAGCACTTCGTCGATTCTATTTATATATCTATCTGTTGACAGCTAACTGCTTTGAAATAAATTCAGGAGATTGGGATTATAATATTTCCAGATTTCGATGCTGACGATTCTCATGATTTGAATAGATCGCGCGCCTCT
>NC_046665.1:67588761-67594127 GCF_010883055.1 Belonocnema kinseyi
ATTTCCGAATCTTTGTTTTTATACTCCGTAGTGAGACCGAGCTGCTGCACTTTCCGATACCACGCCTGCGATAAGTGAAATCTGCACCCGATAATTCGCGCAGTTTTACCTTTCTCAGAAGTCGTTTCAATAATAATTGGAGCAGCTTCCGAAGACATTTCTCTTCCAAAATGCAATAGATGTTGAAGTCAAAATTTTTACCATAGCAGATTATACCAAAAAATTCACTTGCATTCCAAATCAATGAATGAAGGCGAATGAGACTAGCATGCTAAGTGTACAGTTTTAAGGACAATTTTGAGAAACCTGATTGGTTAAGCAATAAAAAAATTTATGATGCTTCAAGTCTAGCCAAATATTAGCATCCGGAATTTCCCAAATTTTTCCCAAATTTTTCCCAAATTAGCGTAAGACTGAAACTATTCATCCTTTTGCAAAGTGCAAAATTATTAAGGGACAAGTTTGAGAAATGCGTTTGTCTGGGCAATAAAAAAAATTTATGATATTTCAATACTGGAAAATTTTCCATAAAATTGTACATAAAATTGAACATAAAAATGAATACTAATTCTTTAATTGTCAACTTTATGAGTCAAACAACATATCGTTGGAATCGTTATAATTCGTAGATGTCGAATATCATATTTGTGATTTACTAAGTGTGAAATTTAAAAAATTTTATATTCCATATTTTAGGCCTCATTAGGAACAAAGGCCCCCCGCTGACCAATTTCAGTGGCAGCAGCTCGACGGTGTGAGGGGAAGCCGCGTAGTGGGGGACGGTACACAGGTAGCTGGGGCGGAATTGACCATCACCCCAAACTTCGGCCCCTGAACGACGTGGAGCGGGGGAAAGTCCAACAAAGCCAGCTAACGAACGCGCAAAACAGGATCAAAGTATGTGTCTTCACGCTGCCTATATTAGTGACCACAGCCTTACATCAATTAATTTTGAGACGTACGTTCCAGCTCAGCATACGAGTCTTTCCTTGACACTTACCCCCACCTGGACACAGCGAGGGACGTCTAATTTATGGTTAACCATTAACATTCTATCGGATTCTCCGAACTGGTCCAATACATGGATAGCAGGTAATCGATTGACTTTATTCTGGAGACCCCCAAATGATAACATTATGTGGAGATCTCATTCACCAACCAGGAAATATCTCTCTTATTAACATTTAACAACAAATAATGTCGATAAATGTGGCAACACCAATATGGGGTACATTTTCTTGCCGGATCACTGATCCGGCTCGAAGGACCATTTTGTAAGCGATCCATCGAAAACTCTGACCCCTCCGCGCTCCATGACAGCTTATAATAAATGTAAGGCCATCCTGCCTTCAACATACTACATTGTCTTGCAGTACGTTTTCATGTTAAGGCCCTCCTGCCCTTGACACGTAAAGTAGTCTTGCAGTACCTTTTCCAGCTAACGGGGGAGGGCAGAGAATGAGCGGAACGACACTACCCCCATAGAGTTTTCACTTCCCCACCCTGGTCGATTGTGAAATGTGAACAAATAAATTTTAAAAACTTACTTTTGAAAAAATTTTAAAAAATATAGTCCCCGGAAGTTCGGATCACGACCACCCCCCATAGGGAGTCTATCCCCACGCAACTGGAGGTATACTTCATTCGCCGGGCTCCCTCCAACAACACCAGAGGGACGCCAAAAACTGCGGGCAATTTCCCAAATGCTACTCTACTTCATTCGATCCACTTAGCATTTAACTTTCTCAGAACAACCTTGTGACAAGCAATCAAATCAAAAACTCATAATATTGAACAAAAACCAGAATATAAAAAAAGGAAACAGAAAAATTCTTCTTATAATAAAGATAGAAGAAAATTCACAACCAGTAAAAAACTTAACTTTTCACGGACAACAAAATCGATGAATATCCGAAAACCCAAGTTCATCCTTTTTTTCTTCCTTGATCGACTTATGAAAATCAGCAGCTTTCATTTTTATTTTATAATAATAGAAAAATATTAATCCTCCTGCAATGCCTCTAGTACAACCTGACTCGGTTCGTCGTCAAGACACAAGAGTGCAATGTGTTCTCGAGTATTTGGTTTTTTTCACCCTTTTAATATAAAAAGTAAACGTTTAGCAAAAGACACGTCCGAGGTGTTATTCAATTGTTAAATCCGTTATAAATCCTTAACGAAGGATTATTGTCATAAATTGTTAGCCTCACGGGCAGTTGCTAATGGCACGGTACAAGGGACACTTCCCTTTAAGTTTGAAAACTCGAGTTGAGGCCTGAGAGGTCGAACACACTTCAGGTCCTCGGATTAGCCGCGCGAACAAAAGAGGCGAAGGCAAGAGCGACGCAACGCAGTGGTAAGAGAGAGAAATCTTAAAACTTGGAAAAAGGTATTTTTCCTTCTGGGAATTTTCTCTAAAATTTTTAGTAAGACTATTTCTTTTCCCGAAATATAAAAAGATTTCAAAATTCAATTCGTCTGCTTCCTAGACTACCGTTCATGGAGAACCACGAGGCTATTCGTCTACAGATAATGGTTAAAACTTTGAAAGCAAAAGTAAATGTCAATTTATTTAAATGGGCAATGCTCAAATAAAATTCTCTCGAGATTATTATCTCTTTTCAAAAATGACACAAGTCACAACACTCTAAGGCGAAACGCTGAGATTTTTACTCAAAAAGAATAGATTTAAAACACTTTTTAGAATACTCGTAGTAAATACCAATATCTATAAATGAACTAGAAGAGAGATTCCTCTAGTCACTGCTAGTATTGGTTATTAGAACCTCGCGGTTCGCCCGCGAGTTTAACAACCCTGCTTTTTGGTTGTGCAGGCCTTTTTACAGGGCGTATTGCGTCATTCCTGCCCTCTACTTGCGTGGGCGGACGAGAGGGATAAAAGACGAACTTGCGCAATAGAAATTCTCCTAGAGACACCAACACTGCATAGTGTCTTCCAGGACGAATCTCCTGTTGCCTATTTACAGGCTATACCCTGTAATTCACAGGTTACAATATATATGGGTCATTCCATCTCAGATTTACCACTAAAATTTAAATTCACTCAAAGTTATATTTTTCTTGACTTTTTTGAAATGCTCAAAAGTAACAATTATTCATTTATTAGAATCTGGATGTTTTATAATGAAGTTCATAATTGTTCATACTTTGACTGTGTAATATGCGAAAAATATTAATTATTTATTTATCCGGGAAACATGCAAAAATGTTAAACAAATTGCATTTACAAGAAAAAGGTATCTCCGGAATGAAATTTTTTCCTATGTAATTTTGCAATATACTTCAGAGAGTATCTCACGAAAATTTTAGAGTGGACCGTCAATACGTTTTTGAAACATAACAAATAATGTAGAGCCGTGTTACTTTGAGCGTGAGCTGCCACATCGTCTTACCCAGTCTACCACAAGCATGTAAAGTCGAGTTCGTTAACTTACGTAATCGTGGATATTTTCCCAAAGGCTTCCAGTCAATCAACATTTAATGAGAGTCAGCTATAGTTTTTTTCAAAATCTGTTAAATAAATTATGTTTACCAAATTCGTTCTTTGCATAAACAATGTTTTTACTATTATCAAAAGAACAATAATTCGTATAAGCTGTAGTATTCTGAAGGAAAACATTTCTATACAGCACGGTAAAATCGTTAGATACGAATTTCCTTATCTATTTCGCTTTTCGTTTCAAAGCTCGCTTTGATACATTTTTTGAAAAGCTAACGTATTCAAAACTAGGACAAGAAGAGTAAATTTTCACTTTTAATTGGTGATTTTTCACGGGTTCGATGTAATGTAACCTTTGTGTCCCCTTTACTGTTACGCAATTTTCAAATCGAACTCTTAAAAATTCAGCAGCTGCTTCATAATCTCGTTCATTTTTGTAAATCACCGATATATTAGAAAAACATCCGTCATTCTTTGCCCATTCATACAATTCCAATGCCGAACTTATTTGACTATCTGCACTCATTTGTAGACTTACTCTTCGTGCTTTTCTTTTCAGAGCCCCACCTGCTCCGTCACAAGGGCCTTTTCCATGTGCGGTGGCTTGAAAATGCCACTTTGCAGAACGACCGAAATCTTGCTCATGGTGATAAATAGTTGAAAAATGTTTCGCGTTTTTGAATTGAACCGCTGGCGACCAAAAGGGGACACGGCCTGATTCAGCCTGAGAAGTATTTTCCTGAGTATCAATTACAAAAAATCTTTCTAATTTCAATTTTAAAGACTGATACTTGTAGAGAATTTCGAGGCGCATCTTTTTTTCCTCTTACAAAAATGTATAGGTTTTGTAGTTTTTGAGATAATTGGTAAAAAGTGGATTTTTTTAAAACGAAAAATTCCAATCTTTTTCCACTTCAACTCCCGCTAATTTAGCCAATTTTCACCATTTCCCGATTTCCCTAATACAAAGTACGTGTTTAAGTCTTCTGAAACTATCTAAGAAAGAAAAACGAGAATATTGTAATAAACAAAAAAGTTATTAATTTTTTTTTGAGGCAATGCAAAAATCATGAATTTTAACCTTCAAGCGCCTCGTTTAGAGAACGAATTTTAAGCTACGGAAAGCTTTCAGTGAGAAAGTTTTTCATTAAGGTTCAAAGAAGTTTTCTGGAAAGTTTTAGATCAACTCGATTAATAGTTCAAAAATTATGAATGTTTTAAAATCCAAGAGGTAATCTTGACGCTGCCCAAAAACGTGCCTGGACGTCTACGTACGCGCTGCAGCGAACGACGTGAAGGTCAACTCAATCTTACCAAAACACATGCACAACAGTAACTTTTTTTGTCATCTTCTCTGAAATTCTACAAATAAAGCATAGAATCAGCGAAGTGATTGTTTCTTATAATAGTTGGAAAAGCATTTTTTTTGAGATTATTAAGATTTTTGAGATATTTTGAGAATATTAAATAAAAAGAAAAAGATAATAAAATGAAACAAGATAGAAAAAGAACGAGAAATGAAGATTCGTGGATTAAAAGTAAGAAAAAATGTTCCAGAAATCAGGTAGGATTGGAAACCGTCAATACAATTTTTAAATCAATTTTAATCATAAATATAATATTTTATGACTTTTATTCTTGATTTTTTAAATAATTCTTTCACTAAACTATATATAATATGTAGATAGTCTAAAGTAATTATTTTAAATTTTTAATGACGAAGTTAATAGCATTATTTGTTATTTCTTTAGGGAAAAGAACACATTACAAAGTCTAAAACTAAAAAAGACGGTATTGCTAAAGATACGAGGGTAGTCCAATAAGTCCTTAGAATGAAGTATAAAAACAATTTTTTTTGGGTAAATTTTTTTTTATTTTTCAACATAATCTCCTTGGAGCTCTATAC
>NC_046665.1:67594227-67600177 GCF_010883055.1 Belonocnema kinseyi
AGCTCCAACCCCTCTCCGTCTATGGAACAGCTACTCGAGTTTTTGCATAGGCGTGAGAGAATCTTGGAATCTAACAAACCCCTTGTGGAAAAGAGGATTGAAGAAAACGTACCGCGTTGCGATAATAAATTACATAACGGCAATCAGCCTACGAGATCTCAACCAACCTTCCAACGACAATCGGCTTACGCAGTTCATACTCGCAGATACTGCTATATATGCAAAGAGTCACACTTTACTCAAAATTGCGAGAAGCTATTGAGTTCTAATTTACAAGACCGGTGGAACTTGATAAAGAGTCTAAACCTGTGTTACAATTGTCTTAGGTCCAATGATACCGTTGAAAATTGTAATGCCACAGCATGCAAGACTTGTAGCCAGAAACATAACACTGTGCTCCACCCGGAAAATAAAAATAAAAAATGCTTCCAGACCAATCACGCTAGCTTGCATAACTCTTTACCGTCTCAAGTTTTATTGTCGACTGCTAGGATTAACATCTTAGATAACAAGGGAGTTCCTCATGCGTGTAGGGCTCTGTTAGACAACGGGTCTCAGGTGCATTTCATGACTGAGAAACTAGCCGAGAAATTAGGCCTGAAGCAACGGGAAATTGAGATTCCTCTCGGTGGAGTGAATCAAATGACCTCTAGTGTAAGCAAAATAACAAGGACAACTATCCAATCCCGGTTAAACAAATATTCGACATATCTGACCTTCCTCATAACGCCGGAGGTAAATAATCAGGCACCAAGCGAACCATTGGATAGGGTGGAGTTGAAAATTCCTTCCAATATCCGTCTTGCCGCTCCGGAGTTTCACAGACCATCAGAAATCGACATACTGATCGGTGCTGAGATATTTCTGAAATTGCTGTGTGTCGGACAAATGTCTTTAGCTAACGGTAACGTAATTATTCAAAAAACTCATTTCGGATGGATTCTGGGAGGAAAAACGCCTGGTGTAGCAGGTCCAATTGCCGCCAAGTGCAATTTATCATTCAATTTATTAAACAAGAAAATTTGTGAATTTTGGGAAATTGAAAATGGGCCTAACGAAAGAACTAAATCTCACGAAGACAGTGCATGCGAAATTCACTTCCAAGAAAATACGCGCCGCGATTCCGCAACCGGCCGTTATATCGTGAAACTTCCGTTCAAGGAAGATTCAAACGGACTCGGCGAGTCATACTCTCATGCACTCAAACGATTTCACTCGCTAGAACGATCGTTAGGTAGGAACCCTGAATTAAAAGATAAATATATCACCTTTATGAGCGAATATTCGGAATTGGACCATATGTCTGAGGATCAATCTGCATCGATTTACGACGGTTATTTTTTGCCTCATCATGCTATAATTAAACAATCTAGCTTAACAACAAAACTTAGAACCGTTTTTGACGCGTCAGCGAAAACATCCAACGGGAATTCTTTGAACGATATACTCATGGTAGGTCCCAATATCCAGGAAGATCTTTTCTCACTGCTGATCCGATTTAGATCACATATATTCGCAATCACCGCCGACATTGAGAAAATGTATCGGCAAATACTGGTGAATGAAAATGATCAAAAGTTTCGGAAAATTTTGTGGCGAGAAAACTCTCATCAACCTGTAAAAATCTTCCGATTAAAGACGGTCACCTATGGTACGTCATCTGCCTCTTTTTTAGCAACTCGAACGTTGGTGCAACTTGCTTATGATGAATGCGGATCGTACTCATGTGCTTCTGTCGCATTACGGCAGGATTTTTACATGGATCATTTGATATCAGGCGCGAGAACAATCGAAGAAGCTAAGCAATTGTTTGCCGAATTGATGACGGTCACACGCAAGGGTGGTATGAATTTAAAGAAATGGGTTTCTAATGTACCCGAGCTTATCAGATCATTATCTAAAGATTTTAGCGACACTTATTTTAGTCTAGACTTAGGCGATACAACAAAGGCACTCGGTGTTTATTGGAATCCCGACCCCGATTCATTTTTCTATACTGTCAAGCAATCAAGGTTAGATGCGCCGGTAACGAAAAGGAACATTTTATCAGAAATAGCTGAATTATTCGACCCGCTAGGCTTACTAGGTCCTGTTGTCTTAACACCGAAAATCTTTATGCAGAACTTGTGGCAATTAAACATCGGTTGGGACGAATCGGTTCCACCTGAAATAGAGGAGTCCTGGTTGGATCTCAAACAAAATTTAGCGCTCCTCCGAGAAATCGAAATCAATCGAAAAATAGTCGTCGATAATTATGTCTCTCTTCAAATGCACGGTTATTGTGATGCCAGTGAAAAGGCATTCGGGGCCTGTATTTATGTTAGATCAACTGACAAACGCGGAATGCATTTTACTCAATTGGTATGCTCGAAATCTAGAGTCGTGCCATTGCAAACGTTATCTTTACCCCACCTAGAACTCTCTGCTGCAGTTCTATTATCTAAATTATACTCAACTGTCTCTCAAGCCTTACGAAGACTTCATATCGAAAAGACCATTTTTTGGTGCGATTCTACCATAACGTTACATTGGATAAATAGTCCCCCTAATACTTTGAAACCCTTCGTCGGAAATCGAGTTGCAGAAATCCAATCACTGACACAATCTCTCGAATGGCGGCACGTGCGCACCGAGCACAACCCCGCGGACCTTGTTTCGCGCGGTCTCGCACCGCAACAGCTTATTAACAATTCCTTCTGGTTTAATGGCCCGGCATGGATTAATGACGCTGAACAAAATTGGCCTGTATCACATTTAGAACCCATTGAAATCCCTGAACTAAAAAAAAACAGTTGTCAGTTTGGCAGTCAAACTAGCACGCGTGAACGATATCACTACTTCGTTTTTAGAGAAGACTCAGTCTTTTAATAAACTCATACGTGTGATAGCTTTTTGTCTAAGATTTATCAATATGAAGGTTCATAAATAAAATATAAGGGATCAACTTTCTTCAGCCGAACTTCAATCATCGACTATCTGTGTTATCAAATTAGTACAGCGTGCATCATTCTTGGATGAGATTAAAATGCTTGAATCGAAAAAACGAATCGAAGGGAGATTAGTTTCACTCTCTCCTATTTTGGATTCGGAAGGTGTACTCAGGGTTGGCGGTAGATTAAGAAATTCCGATCTCCATTATGGTCAAAAACATCCATTTTATTACCACAGAATCATAATGTCACAGCACTTATCATACGCGATCAACACTTGAAACTACTGCACGGTGGCTCTCAAGCGACGCTTAATGCTACGCGAAACAATTACTGGATTATAAATGGAAAAACAACGGTAAAAAAGGTAATCCGAAAATGCGTCATTTGTTGCCGTGCTAATCCGTTAGTTCCCACTTACGTGATGGGGGATCTTCCGAAAAATCGGACTATTTTTAAAAGGGCTTTCCTTCATACAGGGGTCGATTACTGTGGTCCTTTTTATATAAAGGAATAGAAATTCCGAAATCGAATCAAAGTTAAAATCTACGTCGCTATTTTTGTATGTTTCGCGACTAAAGCGGTACACATAGAAGTGGTCAGTGACTTGACCACTGAAGCTTTTCCAGCATGCCTGAGTCGATTATTTTCTAGACGCGGAAAGAGCGCGGACCTTTACTCCGATAACGGTACTAATTTGGTGGGCGCAAAAAACGAAATCGATAGTATTTGCAACTTTTTGAACTCCGAAGAACACAACGATACCATGTCTCGAGTCCTCGCTAATCATCGCATTAATTGGCATTGCATCCTCCCACGTTCACCACACTTTGGTGGACTATGGGAGGCTGCGGTGAAATCCTTTAAGCGCCATTGGATTCGCGTTATCGGATAAAGGGTTCTAACCTACGAAGAGTTTACAACGCTTGCAACTGAGATAGAGGCTATCCTGAATTCACGTCCCTTGACCTCCATACCCTCTGATCCTAACAATTTGACAGCTCTAACTCCAGGTCACTTTTTGATAGGTGACTCTCTAATAGGTGTACCCGAGCACGACCTGAAGGGCTTGCCGTCGGGACGACTTTCGTCCTGGCAGCAAGTCCAACAGATGAAGCAACACTTTTGGACTCGGTGGAACAAAGAATATCTCCACGAGTTGACTGTGCGGAAAAAGTGGCATAAGGGTGCCACGACTGATATCAAGATAGGTAATATTGTAACGATCCGAGATGACAATCAGCCTCCCATGCGTTGGATGCTTGGCCGTGTTATCGCCGTGCATCCGGGAGAAGATGGAGTTGTCCGCGTAGTCACTCTCAAAACCGAAAACGGCGAATATAAGCGTAGCGTAAAAAACTTATCACCTCTGTCGATTGACAACAATTAGTATTGAATTGCTCGAATTAGAACTAATATTGCATGAAATGTATTTGTCAAATCTAATTATTATTTTCAGAAAATTCCAATGATTTTCTTAACGTTAAGGTGTCCGATAATTTTCATCGAATGTTAATGGCTTATGTTCTCAGGTTATCTATTTCTTTATCTCAATCTCATACCTAAAGTGACCATTCCTTAAACCCGTGTAGTCTAAGCTCGGTTATTATTGCCATAATCAAATTCGAATCTTTGAATACGGTAGTTCAAAGGGGGCCGGCATGTTGCTAAACTTTAGAATTTGGTTGTATTGTTATCTTGGATTTATGAATTTGTATTTCTACTTATTCCTGTGCCGAACTTTTCGAGCCTGAGCCCTAATGGGTTTTTGAACAATAGCTTCCGTACCGCGCCTACCTCTAGTTTGGCCTTCGACAACACCATTTTAGAAATTTAGGATTTAACAGCATCTGCGCTTTCAGAATTGGCTACTTGGTCTTCTTACCCCCACCCTTGTGTGTCATCCCCCCCGTTAGAACAGACTCCAAAATTATGCACCTTTGGAATGAACATGTAGCTACAGTAGCAATCGAGACATTAACTAGTAAACTCTATTGTGAGACGATAACGAATATCATCCTGTATACATTTATACCTCATTAAAGAATAGTTACAACCAAACTCCGTCTACTATTCAATCTGACCATTGCTCGGGGATAATCGTGATAGCTAAATAAGAAGAATTATCGTCTGCACTATCCATCTACAATAATCGAGGAAGTTGTTCCATCCCCTTAAATAATGAAACTTCTGGGCTATCAATGGTAAACGTACTCAACAAATTCAGAAATACATACAGTTGCTTCGAAAAATTTCCTGTTTCAATTCAAAATTCAGGATTAAAATAGAAAATTCACAATTTTAAATCTAAAAATGATTTTTTTGAGGTCGAAATCTTTTGAATTTTAAACTTTTAAAACAAAAGCTTGACAAATTTTTAATTCAGAAATATTTCATTCAAACGCTCAATAATAAGTTGTTCCAGAATAATATTTTTGCATTGTTGTGTACAGATAAAAATTTGAGTTCGCCAACTGAAAATGTTAGAAATTAACTTACTATCAAAATAATTGAATTTTAAACTCAACAAAAAGAGAATAATAAATTTCCAACAAAATAATTACATTTTCAACTAAAATGATAAATCTTCAACAAAAAAAGAAGTTTGAATTTTTGATTAAAAACTGTTGAACTTATCTAAAAAGATATTAATTTTACACAAGAGTTGACTTTTCAGTCAATAAGGATTTTTTTTAAATTGTTGAATTTCGAAGCCAAAAAGATTTTTTTTACAAAACAGTGTATCTATTCAAATCATGAGAATCGTCAGCATCGAAATCTGGAAATATTAAAATCCCAATCTCCTGAATTTATTTCAAAGCAGTTAGCTGTCAGCAGCAGCGGGGTGACACGATTTTCGCTTTTGCATTGGAGGCGCGTGTCAGTTTTGTGAAGAGCGGCGAGTCGTGAAACATTGTCGCCACCGCTGCTATTCCCGGTCTGCCCGTTGTCTGCTATTATTTTGCATGTAAACAACTCGTGACATATTATAGATTCATCGCTTATTTGCCGTATTTTGT
>NC_046665.1:67600277-67602396 GCF_010883055.1 Belonocnema kinseyi
GAACGCCACCTCAAGGTAGGCCTAGTGGCGCCATCTCTTGGTCAGGCCGGAAACTTATCAATCCACCCTCGTATAATGAGAAAATTCATCAATTAAAAAAAAAGTGTTAATAATTTGCAGAAAAATTTAAAAAAGGAGAGTCGGGTTAGCGACTAAGTCATTCAAATCGAACCTTAAAATAGTCTCAAACCGGTCAGGCTTTTTCCACTGAGACGACTGAGGTTTTTATTGGCAGGGTGCGCGCACACGCCAGCGAATTTCAGTTTGCGCATCTCGTATTAGTCGCAGTGTCGCACAACGAATTTTCGTCAGTGTTGCTCGTTGATGCGAGGCCGTACAGTCGCCATCACTACGTTCTCGCTATTACTGTTTTTGTCAAATGTCCACGTTTTGAGACCCCCTGAATCCGAAAAACAGGTTTTTACGAATGTGTCTGTCCGTCTGTGGATGATTTTTTGTTGTTAGCACGATAACTTTCGAAAGAATTGACTGATGGATTTCCTTTGGTAAGTTCTTTTACTATCTCAAAATGAAGCTCAAGTTCGTTAGACAGCCATTTTGGATACAAATTCAAAAAGTTAGCGTATTTTGAAAATTTTTAAGACCACTTTTTTCAAAATTCAATAATTTTCTGTACGGATATTCATATATCCTGATATATGATATAGTCTCTACAGACACCTTCATAAAAATAGTTTTTTCTGACTCAGGGAGTCTCAAAACGCGGAGAGCCTTACAATGTTATCATAATAACTGTTTTTTAGCATAACAACTTTTGAAAATTTCTATGTATGGTTTTCCGTAGTTCTCAGAAACACGAACAATTTATCCTAACAACTTTTTCCGATAAAAGAAAAATGATTTAAGTAATAGCATTTTCTTTGGGACAAATTTAGGCCAGACATAGAACGTCTTTAGGACGTCCTAAAGTTGTCTTTATAACGACCCTGGGACTTAGACGCTAATGTCCAACAATGTCCCAGGACATTTAAAGACGGCTGAGACTCTACAAGCTACGCAGCGTAACTCAGGACGTGACGTGGGTGCACATGAGATGATAAGGCGAATAACACCCAAAGATTTTATTAAATTTAGTGGGGATGTGTTGCAATGGCCTTGTTTCAAACGAGCGTTCGATCAATCGACCATCAGAGGAGGATATACAGATGAAGAAAATGTGACGCGCTTACACACTTGTTTAGAAGGAGAGGCCCGAAGCGCCGTTACGTCACTAATGATTACAGCCAAGAGTGCTACAGAAATAATAGAAACCTTTCAATTACGTTTCGGTAGGTAATCCCGCTGTGATTACATTGAAAATCGTTCAGGAGATAAAGGGTCTTCCTAAATTAAATACGAAGTGTGTTCATAAAGTAAGGTGACTTTTCAATTTTCGCGGGCTACGTACATTCAAGTTTTAGATTTTTTGTTTTGTTTTGTTGGTACACTCGTCACGATCATATGTTTACAGTTTTGACTATATAGCTCGTGTTGTTTTTCTGGCAGAGGCGTAAAAGGTTAGAAGGATTTGGTGTGCTCGGCGATTTTCTTCTTTCGAAAACATGGAGCAAAGAGTTTGGATTAAATTTTGTGTGAAAAGTGGAATCCAGTGCTCTAAAACTTTTGAAATGTTGACAGTTGCATACGGTGAGTCTACTCTGAGTAAGAAAAATGTGTATAAGTGATACAAGCTGTTTCAAGAAGGCCGAGAGTATGTCGAAGACGAACCTCGCCCTGGACGTCCCAGCACGTCAACAACAGATGAAAACGTTCAAGCAGTGGAAGAAATGGTGTTGAAAAATCGCCGAATTACCAGCAGAAAAGTTGCTGAAGATGTTGGCATATCGGTTGGCTTATGCCATGCTATCTTTTCGGACGTTTTGGGCATGAGACGTGTGTCAGCGAAATTTGTTCCAAAACTGCTTAATTTTGATCTATTGCATGACCATCGCTCAGAAGATGTTGAATGAAGTCAATAATGATCCTGATTTTCTCAAAAGGGTTATAACTGGGGATAAATCGTGGGTATATCGTTATGACGTCGAAACTAAAGCCCAATCGTCTCAGTGGAAGCATCCTGAGTCTCCAAGACCGAAAAAAGCACGTCAAGTTCGGTCAA
>NC_046665.1:67602496-67604898 GCF_010883055.1 Belonocnema kinseyi
AAGAGATTTGCGGACAATGAAGAAGTAATCGAAGCTGTAAATGGGTATTTTGAGGAGCTTGACGAATCATTCTATAGAGATGGCATTACTAGACTAGAACAATTTTCTAGTTAAATTAAAAAATGTTGTCTTTTTTTGTCGTATCTCATTCCATCTACGAGAGACGTTGTATTGATTCCAATTTTAAACATTTAGAAAAAAAAGTTAGATATCTGAAATCATCGAAACCTGTAGATTCTGAATTATTATGTTTTAGGCTGTCAACTTTGAAATTAAAAAAAATCTATTTCTAAACTTTAATCCGAAGGCTCAACAAAGGACCCTTGAGTGTCGCCTACTCTACGGATAAAGCATCTCTACTTGTTATTTATGATCGAGTTCTTATTTTAATTTCAGCCTCTCTGCTTGTTATTTACGATCGTATTCTTATTTCAATTTCGGAAAGGACATTTTAAAGCCTTTAAAACTTTTAAACGAGCTACCTGGACCTGGATAAATAATCTGAGTGCCTGCGGAGAATTTCTCAGAGCTTCTTAGAGCCTTGAGAATTTTTAGCGTATACTCTAAGATTTCTATCGGTAGTGCAGTCCTCAAAAGTACTTCATCAAAGAAATTTGATTCTTTTAATTTAGCAGAATTTCCTAATTCAAATCGTAATGTATCCTGTATATTATAGTTTTCCAGGTACTCCTAGTAGGGACACATCATTGTCCTAAAAACGAACACTGCCGATTTTAGGTTTGTGGTATTTCATATTTCACACGTGACCTAGTGGAACTCATATGCGTATTGAACTTAAACTTTGAACGGAAACCACACAGGATGTCTTCATGTTGTCTTTAGGATGACTTTATAATATCTCCGTGTAATCTACAAATTTATGATAAAAAAATTTTTCCACTTTTAGAACAGTTTCGGGCTTACTCTAGAGGATTCTTTTGGTTTTGTTTACATTTTCACAATAAAACTTAGAGAAATTTCATAGCCGAAATATTTCTAAGTTAAACTTCAAAAAATCAATTTTTAAAATAAAGTTTCAATCAGTTTTTTGTAATATTTCAGAGCATTTAAGGGGAAAACATTCCTTCCTACATTTTTGGGACATCCTAAGTACCCATCTCCGGCCTTCTCATGCGTCTTGGTGCGACGCGGTCGAACCAGTGATCCCAGATCTGAAACGAGATGTGGTCGAATACCATGACAGGGCTATGGCCGTGTGAATATAGTAGGAGACGCTGTAAATGACTGAGTTGCGCGCGCAACCCATTTCTCCTCTTCTGAATTTGAAAACTCGAAGATGCACGATTGCCGGTCGAAGCACTTCGTCGATTCTATTTATATATCTATCTGCTGACCAGGGGGGTGACTCGCCATACGAATGCGCCGTGTCAGTTTTGTGAAGGACGGCAGAAAGTGAAACACTGGCGCCACTAGCGCTATTCCCTATCTTTGAATGAAAGCTTTTTAGAATCATAGGAGATTTAGTATTTTTCACAGATTTTGTCATATTTTGGACGTTTGTGGATAATTTAAAAGCTTTGAGCATGAATCAGGCAAGGATTAACTGTTTCCAGAATTAAAATAATGTTTATCATTTAAAAATAGACCTAAAAAACACTGAAAATGTCGGTTTTTAATTTTTAAGTGGAGTAACATGGTAAAATATTAACATTAAGTCTTTAAAGTTTAAAACAAATAAATTAAATTTTCTGAAATGATAATTTAAAAAATATGTTTTCTATTTTATATGACTCTAATGATTCATAAATTAATGATCCTAATGTATTATTACATCATAATAAAAATACACAAGAAATTATAAAAGTCATAATTTTTATTATTCAGTATATGGTATTGAACTTTAAACGGCTGACAAGATTATTAATATTAAAGTTATTAACTTTACTGTACATTAAGTCATTTATTTATTCAAATTTTGAATTAAAAGATGAGGATAGAAATTAAATATTGAGTAATAACAACAGGAGGGGATACAGGAATAATAAATGCCAGATTAATTAATTTAAATAAATATATTTTTTTTAATTATTTACAAATATACGACGATAAACTACGTTTTACAGAATTATAATTTACTTTAATACTTGAATTTATTTATAAATGAATGTAATTGTACACAAATGTCAAAACTCAGCGATAATTCAGAGCTGTCATTAATGTCACTTTTACATTTTTCTTAAAGATAGTAAGGACCCTAAAATATTTTTAAAATTTCAAAGAATTACTAAAACTATAATTTTACAAACTATCACAATAATCTAAAAGTTCGGCAACAAGAGGAGTATACCAGGTGTATACATATGAAACCGGTATTGCCATTTAGCGGCCAGTAGGCACACTTGTAGGCACTGTCGGAACTTACCATTTGTGCTAATTGGCGT
>NC_046665.1:67604998-67609309 GCF_010883055.1 Belonocnema kinseyi
CCAAAACTGAAGAGACCCATGAAAGGACATCGATTTTCAACGATTGAGGAGATAAAAACTACATCGCTGAAAGAACTCAAGGCTATACCACAAAATGATTATTAGAAGTGCGTCGATGATTGGAAAAAGCGTTGGCACAAGTGTATTATATCTGAGGGGGATTAATTTGAAGAGGACAATATAAATATTGAGGAATAAATGAATATTTTTTGAGAAAACCACTAAGTCACCTTATTTTTTAAACACACCTCGTAACTTCTCCTCTGATATAGTTCCGTTCGTCACTAGTAAGATGCCGTTTGCAATGGTGCAGCAATTTAATAGGTATCTTTATGAGCAAAAAAAAACGGAAGAGCTACGCTTGATAAGCTTGTCAAGATTCCTATTCTTTGAAGTCGAGATGGCGAGCAAAGCCGGCACCTACAAGGGAGCCATTCCAGGGGTCTCTCAGAAGCAGAATAAGAATAAAGGAAGAAAACGTTTCAAAAATAGAAGAAATAATTGGAACAAGGATCGCCAATATACTTTATCACAGAAATAGACAAACAAGAGTAGTGAGGGCAGTCAACCAAACACCTGTAGTTACTGTAATAACCCACGACGTAATATTACCAACTGCCATAAGTTTAACTTACAAACAAAAAGTAAACGCTGGGAATGAGTTAAGTGAAGGAAAATATGTTTTCAATGTTTGCTATATGTCTATCGGGTTTCTGAATGTAATAAGTCACCCTGTGGAAAGCAAGACTAAAATAAACGTCATCATTAGTTGCTTCACCGTGATCAAAAATATTTGCATGATCAAGCGAAATCGAAGGAAGATGCGCCAGGCCCAAGTAATAATGATGAAACATCAACAGAATCCTTATGACAAAAAGAGACTTTTTCAAAAATTGTGCATGAAGTAAGTTGCAACACAAGGACAGAAGAGAAACTAGCAGCACAGAACTCGAATAAACGTGTGTTGTTAAACGTGGCATTGATATATTTGAGAGGACCCACAGGTTGTGTAAAGACTCATGCTCTACTTGACGATGGATTTACTGTGACGCTCATAGATGCAAATTTAGCGTCCAAATAGGAGCAAATAAGCCAACTGCCTAATTGTCACTACAAGCTGTAGGCTCAATATAGCTTAAAGATACCTTGAGCCAAAAGGTAAATTTTATAATTAATGGCAGTCGATCGGGTGGTCGGTTTCCCATTAACGGAGCCCGTACAGTGAAAGGGATATCGTTACCGTGGCAATCGTTGAAGCTGGAACACCTCAAAGTTCAACATCATTTATCAGACTTTAACATTGATTATTATGCACGAGCTAAGCCAAAAATCCTCATAGTGCAGGATAAGTGGTATTGACTAGCACCACTAGAATTACGTCACGCAGACAGAGACAATCCTGCGGCATCTAAAACTAGACTTGGATGGGTCGTGCATAGAAATCTGCCCCTTTCTCGGCACCCAAAGTCAAAAATTGGACGGTATGTGTTAACAAAATAACCGAACATCCACTCGAATTAGAAACATCAGGCGATGTAGTTGAATGTCGGAGATATACTGAACTACATGATTTAGTAAAAGCTAGTTTTAGTCTGGATTCATTGGGAATACTACGGAAAAATATAAAAACAGTGGAAGTAAAACGTGCGGAAGAGATTTTAAAATTAACAACTAGGTGTATTGGTAACAAATGGGAAACGGGATTACTTTGGAAAAATGAAAACATCGATTTATGGGATAATCAAAAAGATGCTATGCAAAGACTCACCTCAATAGAAAAACTATGCTTAGTTTTTGATGCAGCAGCAAAAACTAAAGGAATTAGTTCAAACGATAAGCTATTGCTCTGTCCTGATCTCGTAAAGTCAATGCTCGGTGTGTTAATGCGTTTTAGACAAAAAAATATTGCATTTACAGCTGACATTCAGCAAATATTCTTACAAGTGAAAATCAGACAGGAAGATAAGCAAGGTCAACGTTTTCTTTAGCGAGACTGGGATCAAAAGTCCCCAAAAAAAGTATTTAAAATGAGCTTAATGATTTTTGGTGCCAAATCATCCCCATGCATGGCACAGTACATTAAAAATAAAAATGCAAAAGAATTTGAAGCAGAATATCCAAATGCGGTGAAAGCGATTCTAAAAAAAACATTACGTAGATAATTATCTGGATAGTGTAATTTCAGAGGAAGAAGCAATTAGTCTTATTAGAGATGTTACAGACGTTCACAAACGAGGCGGTTTTGAAA
Source organism: Belonocnema kinseyi (assembly GCF_010883055.1). Lineage (NCBI taxonomy): Eukaryota > Metazoa > Arthropoda > Insecta > Hymenoptera > Cynipidae > Belonocnema > Belonocnema kinseyi. The sequence goes on from NC_046665.1 coordinate 67,607,247, forward strand.
TACGTGGTTGGGTAAGCAACAGCCTTCTGGTGATGAAATCATTGACATCGCATCAAGCAGCAATGACATCAGTATGTCTCGCTCTGAGAACGATGTCAGAAGAGCGAATCCTTGGACTAAAGTGGAACTTTACCGAGGATGTTTTGACATTTGCTCTAAGTTTAAAAAAGATTTCAACAAATGTCGTGAACGGATCACAACGTCCCACAACAAGACAAATGTTGGGCGTCATTATGTCGGTATTCGAATCTCAAGTTTTTTAAAATCCCTTTACCGTGCGTAGTAAGATTTTACCACTAAACGTTTCGCGCAGTGGAATTGAATAGGATAAAAAGCTCAAGGACAACGATTACGCAGAATGGAAACAATGGTTGGAAGATCTATAAAAATTCGCAACTTGAAGGAGCCCAGATGTTACTTCATACCGTTCACAGGACCAGTTGAAATAGAACTACATGTTTTTGCAGATGCCAGTCAGAGAGCTTATTCAGCCGTAGCTTACTAGGGAGCGATCTTTTTGATGGTCGCATTGACCTTGCGTTTATAGCAGGTAAAAGCAAAATAGCTCTAATGAAGTTAACGTCTATACCTCGTCTAGAGCTTCAGGCGTCAGTATTAGCAAGCAGATTGGCAAAAAGCATAATTAAGGAGCACCACTTTGGGAATGTTCTAAAAATTATGTGGACTGATTCCAGAGCCGTGCTGTGCAGGATTGATAGCTCATCGTTTGGAGAAATAGATGAGTTAACCAATGTCAATGAGTGGAGGTGGGTTCTCACAAAGTCAAACTCGGCAGACGCTGCCACAAGAAACTCTGGAGACCTTATGATGTTAATATAAAAATGGGTAGAAGGGCCCGCTTATTTAAAAGAAGGCTAAGAGAAATGGCCCGAATAGCTTAACACAAGTGGTTTGACTGAGCAGAAGGAGGAACTTCGCCCTGAGTTCGTTGCCACTGTTTTCAAACTCATGCAGGTACAAAGTAAAAACAAGCAGCCAGTATTAAAGGGTTTAGAATGAGAATTGAGAGTAAACAACCATTTTCTAAATTATTGCCGGCTTTAACTGAAGATAGTATGAGTTAAGCCGAAAAACTATGGTTAGCTAAATCACAAAGTGACAGTTTCGATTTAGAGATCAGATCTATAAGTCAAGGGTATCCGTTGGCTCGTAACAACCGTTTAAGGCAACTTACACCTTTTTTGAATGAAAGCGGTATTCTTCGTTTGGAAGGGAGGATCAACGTGGCCATCGAAAACCATTCTACTTTGTCGGCATGGATTATTTCGGACCCATAAATGTATCGATGGGTATACGGAGACTCAAAGAGAAAAGATAGGACGTAGTGTTTACCTGCCTCACCTCACGAGCTATTCATTTGAAATTGGCGTATCCCACACAGCAGACTCGGCAATTTTAGCCCTCAGGAGAATGATAAATCGCAGAGAAGCAGTGGTGGAGATATGTTTTGACAATGGTCAGGGGGGGGGAGGATGTTGACGACCTTGATACGTGGGATGATTGTTGTTGCGGCTGATGGATCGATGGGTCTGTTTTTGGGCAAGCAGGTGAAAAAAAAGAAGAGATCAGTGTGTCTTGACGACGAACCGAGTCAGGTCGTACTAGCGGCATTGCAGGAGGATTAATATTTTTCTATTATTATAAAAGAAAAATGAAAGTTACTGATTTTCGTGAGTCGATGAATTTTCTTCTATCTTTATTGTAAGATGAATTCTTCTGTTTCCTTTATTTATATTTTGGATTTTGTTCAATATTATGAGTTTTTGAGTTGATTGTTTGTCACGGGGTTGTTCTGAGAACGTTAAATGCTAAGTGGGTCAAATGAAGTAGAGTAGCATTTGGGCACTTGCCCGCTGTTTTTAGCGTCCCTCTGATGTTGTTGGAGGGACAGAGCTGCCAGATCGTGGATGAAATTTACCCCCACCATACCTACCGTTTGCGAGCCGCAAAACAGAAAGTGCATGATTACCACTGTGAGTTCGTATGTAAGCCGAAAATGCACGATTCGACCTCGGAGTTCTGCTGTACGATGATTGCCGATC
>NC_046665.1:67609409-67616238 GCF_010883055.1 Belonocnema kinseyi
GGGGGTAAGTGTTTTCGGTGGATTGCTTACATCTGCATTATTCTCTACTATGTGGACGGTTCCTCGTTCCCCCCACTCTAGGGAATATTCGAACAAGGCATTCTATATAATTATTTTTTCGTGGCTTGACCTTAACAGTTCAATACATGTACTCATTAGCTTGTTAATTGTATACCTTTAAGATAAAGCACGTATTCCAATTCTTTTTCTGAAAGAATACGTTCTTTAAAACAAATATTATTTATTTTCTAGTGAAATTTATATTTCTTACTTTTTTGCATGCAGAAAATATAGATACAATATTATAATATGTATACTTTTTTTAAAGATCATAATAAAAAGTACTTGGAGTTTTCTCTTATTATATTGTTATTTAATAAATTATTGGTACAATATCGCACCAATATTTTATCAATAAATTATTAAAATAATAATAAAATTAGCTATCTAAAAATGGTATGAAATTAAAAATTGTCATTAAAAAACTGGGAACGTTGGAAATGAAAGTTGTTTATTCTTGAATTTTAGTTGTTTTTGGGTGCACCTGAGAATATGAAATGAACACAAATAGTACAATCTCGAATGAGTTAGAATAGAGCAAAAATGCGTTGTAAAAGAAATAAAACAGCCAAAAAAGCTGGGCCACCTAGAAAAACACTTAGAATCAGAGAAAATGCTGATAGAAAACCTACTGTGATACATTAAGACGAGTCGAGTGATTAAGACTCCGAAAATAACAGTTTAAAAGTAGTTGAAAAGCACCCAAATGAATCAGCTTTAGCTATGTGCTTGGAGCTTAAATTATCGAAAAATTCTCATGAGATAATACTGAAAGACACTAACTTTATCAAACGCACTCGATTCAACTATCAGCATGCTATACACAACATTAGGATGATTTGATTAATTCATTTTCACACATCGCTGTTTCACCATAAGTATTTACATTTTATTTTCAATTGTCTATATTAATAAAAAAATTTGTTTTCCAGTCAAATTTTCATAATTTTTAACAAAAGGTAGAGGTCTTCGTTTCACTGCAACAGTTGCTAGAAAAGACTGCTGATAGATTATGCAAAGCTGTTACATCAGACTGACCAAAAAATTCTATGAATATTATCAAGTTGTCGGTGACAACTGGCTTTGATGGTGCCTCTGGATATGTAAACCCTTAGCAGAAATTTTATTATGAGAAGATGATGACCGAAGTCCACATCAGTCGCTTTTTGTATGCGGAGCACAAATTACACAGCCACACAAAAAAGAGTGTGCGGATCTGGTAACAAGACACACGAATTTCTATGGATTTTCGGGCGCTGAATTCAAATCCGGTATCAAAAATCACCCATCACGTCATGGTTGAGCCATAACCTCAAAAAATGACGAAAAATCATGCACTGAGGCAAATAAATTTCAAAATAATGCCAGTGATGCAAATTTTCACTTCAAAAACATATCGACAACTTTGAAGAATCAACCATTGCCTGACCTCAACTTATTTAACATAACTTTACCCAACAGAACCTGACCTCACCTAACCTGAATTAACAGAAATTTATTGAACTACACGTAAAGCTCTGGAAGCATATTTTCCCAGTAGCAAATGTGTGCTACATCGAATGGGTCAACTCGAGCCTAACCTAGAAATAAATCTAACCTAGCCTAGCCTAACCTAACCTCATGAAACACAATTAAACTGATTGTGTTGCCCCGTTGTGTTTGCGGTACCGTTTGAAACAGCTTGGGCCTAACCTGCAAAGAGGTCAAACGAATCCTAACCTAAAAAAACCTGACCTAACTTAACCTAACCTAACCTCACGTAACACAATTAAACTCATTGTGTTGTCCCGTTGTGTTTGCGGTACCGTTTCATTCAGCTTCGGCTTAATCTACATAGTGGTTTAACCTATCCTAACCTAACAAAACCTGACCTAACCTAGCCGAATGAAATTCAGCCACACGTGTAGCTACGTAAGCGTACGGTTCTCAGTCTTAAATGCGTGCTATAATTAATAGGTTAACTCGATCTAATTTAACAGAACCTAACGAAATTTTTCTCAACGCAACACAACTTAACTTAAGCGTTCCCGTTGTAACACAATAAAATTCATTTCATTGTACTACAGGTGGTTAAAAATTTAGACGCACATTACTCATTTAAAGTAGCTTAGAACTACAAGTATAATTGACCCCATTTCAATTAACCTGACAATGTTTGTATCAATTAAAATGTAGAACTGTAACTTAAACATGCAAATGAGTAAGAGTTTTATTCAAAATTGTTTTCTCTCTGCTTTTCTTAGACTTAAGGAATATATTTATACTATCCTTCGTGTTAACATTTTAGCTTGCTTTTTATCGTAATTAAATTGATTTATAGACCTACTTTAGTCTATTTTCTGCCTGCTATAACGTGTCCTTTTTTCTTCGAAGGAACGATGCAAAGGGTTACGCTTACGTTTAAGATGTTTAAGAACAGGGTTGCCAGCGTAATCGGTCAGGTTTTGTTAGGTTAGGATAGGTTAAACCTCTATGTAGGTTACGCCGAAGCTGAATGAAACGGTACCGCAAACACAACGGGACAACACAATCAGTATAATTGTGTTTCGTGAGGTTAGGTTAGGTTAGGTTAGGCTAGGTTAGATTTATTTCTAGGTTAGGCTCGAGTTGACCCATTTGATGTAGCACACATTTCCTACTGGAAAAATATGCTTTTAGAGCTTTACGTGTAGTTCAATAAATTTCTGTTAATTCAGGTTAGGTGAGGTCAGGTTCTGTTGGGTAAAGTTAGGTTAAATAAGTTGATATCAGACAAGGGTTGATCCTTCACAGTTGCCGACATGTTTTTGAAGTGAAAAGTTGCATCACTGGCATTATTTTGAAATTTATTTGCCTCAGTGCATAATTTTTTGTCATTTTTTGAGGTCATGGCTCAACCATGACGTGATGGATGATTTTTGATACCGAATTTGAATTCAGCGCCCCAAAATCCATAGGAATACGTGTTTCTTGTTACCAGATCCGAACACTTTTTTTGTGTGGCTGTGTTATCAGTAGATAATTACAAGTTATAAGAAATTATTTTATAAATAACATTTTTATAATAATAAGGTCTTCCAAACGCCTTTTTCAAATATACCCTAGTGGAATATTTCATAACATTGATTCATGAATTTTTAATTGTATAAACAAATGGAATTTGTTTATTTTTTTTTTGGAAATTCGTTTTTTCCCTAAAAATGCTTACGATTGATCTAGTGGTATATATACTGTGGGTCTATTGGAATATTGATCAGTAATAATGTTTTAAAAAAAATGCAAAAAAATAAAATGATTTAAACAAATTTAATTTGTTTGCAAAATTGAAAATTAATGAACTAATGTTAATAAATATTCCACGAGACCAACAGTAATAATTTTTCAGGGAAAAACGAATTTTCGAAAGAAATTGTTTAAAAAAATTCCATTCCTTTAAACTATATAAAATTTATGAAATAATGTTAATAAATATTCGACTAGACCAATAGTAATAATTTTTAGGGGAAAAACGAATCCGTTGGGATTGGTCAAAAGATATGCGGTCCACTGTAGACCAAATGTCAAATCTGAGGGTGTTTGATGGGAAAAGGTGAAGTTTTAATCGTTTTTAGGAGGTAGTGTGTAAGAGAAATTTGGTACATTATGTTTTTTATTTTAAGAGAAGCAAACTTGTATTATGCAAAATTGATTTGAATTTAGATGTTCCTAAATTATTTTTCAGTTGTAAGAACTTTGGGACGATTTTGTTATCCCAGCACCGTTTCAAAATAGCTAAGGCTGTTAGTAGCTTACCTTGAGAAGTCCTGAGCTTACTGAAGGTGTCGGTTTTAGTAAGAATACTCTTTTCGTAGAATTCTTTAGTCATAGATTTAATGTTTTCACAATGATTTATTTTGATAAAAAGAGATATTTCGAATTCCAAACGTGTAAAAAATTACGAATTTTGCCAACGTTTTGTGAACATTGCAGTACACTACTTCAAGGCTGACCTGAAACTAAGGTATCAGGTTTTGTTGTTCTTATGTATACTCTCTACGATGCCTGTGATTGGCCAGAGCACCCCAGCGTTAAGACTGGTAGAACCTGATTGGCCAATCAAGTCTTTTATTGAAAAAATGGTTAAATCTTTTACAAAACTTTCTTTCCAAGCTCATACCTCTGATAGAACACTGTCTCAATAATACTTACTTCTGTTTCAATAACCAATTCTACGAACAAACTTCAGGGGCAGCAATAAGATCCCCAATCTCACCTGTAATAGGGAAGATCTTTACGGGACATCTAAAAAACTAAAATCTTCAAACAAGCCAAGCTTCAACCGGAATTTTGGTTCCGTTACGTTCATGACACTTTTATCCTCTGGCGACATGGAAGAGATCTTAATATCCAGTTAACCATAGAAATTGAACAAAACGGAAAATTGTCTTTCTTGGACGTATTAGTTTACAAAATATCTGAGAACGTATTAGGACATGAAGGAAGAATACTCAACAAACACAACAACCAACCCATATTTAAACCACCTGCGAAAGTAGGACATCTACTAAATAACCCCAAAGACAAAAAGGCATCCCTCAGTAATCCTGGAGTATATAAAATTCCTTGTTTTTGTTGCAAAGTTTATATTGGAGAAACCGGAAGAGCGCTGAGCCAACATATACACTAAGATAGTCAAATATAGTATATAAGAATATAGTCAAATATAGTATATAAGAATAGATAGTCAAACTTTGAAAGTCAAAATTTAAATGGTCAGTTTGACCTTCCAGAAAGTAACATGTAAAATCCATCATTTTTCTTCAAACTCAAAGAGATTCTCATTTTATGTTCAACTTAACAATCTGCAGAGAATCAGTCTTAGTGTCGGGGATGATCAAATCGACACTCTAGTATAATCAAGCTAAATACCCTGTTTTCACTCTTTTTGACCGTTCGAGGGTGCCAAACTTATGACCAATGATCATCGAATCAAAACTTAGGGATGATTAAGTTAAATATTTTGTTTTTATTCACTTGTATCATTCGAGTTCAGCCAAATTCACTATAAAAAATAACCAGTTCAATACTGACATGGTCAAATAATGCGCGAACTTCACAACAGAGTAACTGACGCGACCAAAGCGGTTATTTCGTTTATCCCTACTGTAGGTTTGCATTTTGCGGAGTGTGTGAGATTCTCGAAATTATCTCTGCGATTTTCTTTGATTTCCCGTGATTCTGTGTGATTGGAAATGGTAAGTATCTATTTTATCTAATGTAGAAGTCTCGAGATCTCTGGAGACTAAGAGTTTTGTGATTAGGGTTAGAATAATGGAATTTTTACATTGTCTTCTTGCCTGTATTTCTGTCTGTCTGTATGCCTGCCTGTATGTCTGACTGTCTGTGAACACGAGAAATTTTGAAAAAATTAATCTATTAGATTGCCCTTTAGTACACTCGTTTAGTGTCTTAAACTAAATGTTCAGTTCGTTAACCAGCCATTTTGGATAAAAATTCAAAAACTTTCACAATTTATCCTAATGACTTTTTTCGAAAAATCAAAAATTACCAGAGTTATAGCACTTTCAAAATCCCCCCAAAAAACTAAAACGAACATTTTAAGCCAAACAACACATGATAAGAAAAAAAGTGAAGAGGAGAAAAACGTTGCTTTTTGAAAGCCCTAGAAGATTATCATTACAACTTTTTTAATTTGGTCGAAAAGTTGAAAATTCCAAAATTTGATCGTACCAAAAATAATGAAAAATCCAAAAATTCGATTTTTTGTTCAAACTATGCAAGATAGGAAAACAATGAGAATGCTCAAATTGCGCGCCCTGGAAAGAACAACAAGTTTATAATGAATCACTTTTCGACACAAGCTACGAAAAAAAATGAGACAAAACTTGTTCATCGAAAAAAGAGCTATAATCCTATTAAAAACGTAGTTTTTGCTTTAGTTGTAAAAAATAACATTCAAAATTAAAATATTAAATTTTTTAGAAAGAACGATACAAGGTATAAACTAAAATTAAGAGACAAAAGTCGTTCGCCTAAAAAACATCTATAAATTTATTATTAACCCTACACGGATACTGCGAGGGACAAATGTGCCCCACGCGAAATTCAGTTAATTCTCCTGAGCAAATATCTTTCATTTTTTGGTGCAGACCCTAAACATAATTCAGTTCGACTATCATAGAGTGCGGTAAGGGGTTGATGTCGCCGGTTGTTCGCTGTCTGTCAAGTAAAAAGCGAATGCTGAGCGCTTGGGGCACATTTGTTCCCCAGAGGATCCGTTACGTTCGAGTTTCGCCACGTTAAGTCCATTTCACATTTTCATGTAAATAAACGCATTTGACGTATATTTAAAGTATATCATGGTATTTTAATGTTTCGAATTGATTTTTTGTAATTTAAGTGAAAATTATATGTAAAAATTACTAAAAATGTGATATATATATATATATATGTAATGAAAAATTTGTCTTCAGGACAACCGCAGGATTTCACCGGGAGCAGGGTGCTAATCTGAAAAATTGCACCCGTTTCCAGCGAAATCGCGGTAAAATTTCAGCCATAACCACGTCTCACAACAGTGAGATAGGTGGTTACAGTCTGTAAAGGAATCCATACGACCATCCAGCAAAAGCCTCGCGCACCCTAAGAACACGGAGTGACCCAAGGGCAACCGCCTTCTGCATTTTTTCCGCAAGTGTTCTAGCATATTGTTGACACGCAGGGGTGCTTTTTAGGCTATTAGCAAGTGAAAGCTTGGCACCTCCAAGAGCGCCGATGATAAGGACGATCA
>NC_046665.1:67616338-67620527 GCF_010883055.1 Belonocnema kinseyi
AATCGGCTCTTCCGACTTCAAATATGAGGTGAAAATACGGGCCAAATGCTGATGGGTTGAAGAAAACTTCTTCCATCAGAAGGTTTTGATACAATCTGGTCCAATATTTTATAACCAAACCAATGTTTTAAGTTATTTTAAAAATCGCTATTTCAGTAAAAAATACTCAGGACCAACTATCAATTCGTTTGGGGCCGTTCATAAATCTCGTGCGTTTATTTTTGAGAACCCGTTCTGTAAGGTCTATCAAGCCAGCACCTCCACAAAGAAAATTCCCGAATTTCTTTGGGTCCGAATTTCGGACTTTTTTGGGCTTTTTTTGGGCTGTATTGCCGATTTTTGGGCTCCGCTACTTTTTGTGAAAATTCAAATTTTAAGTGGAGGTGCTGACTTGGATCAAGCCAGCACCTCCACTATATAAAAACAGGAAGAAAAAAATCAAAAACGTCAGCATTTTGGGCTTTTCTTGGGCTCTTGAACGCAACAACAACTGATTTCCAAAAACCACGTGAATGCATCAAACAAAAATTCAGAAAAACCACCCCTATGTACAAAAACAACAACTTAATAATAAAAAGTTAAACCTTGATGTTGGCATTTTCAAATAGCCCAAAAATCAGACAATCCATTTGAACCATAAAATTAGAAAAATATCAGAGACTCTAGTAACACTGTAATATTCCGGGAAAGATTTGTTTGGACAAAATTATGTTTGATTGTTAACAAGGGACTGTTTTTTTAACGTTAAGTGCTGGGGACCCAAAATCGAAGTGGGTATTTTTAAGAAGCCCAAAATCATAAACTCTAGTGACGTTGGAAAATTCTCACAAAGATTTTTTTTGGACAAACTCATATATGCGTGGTAAAGAAGGGTTGATTTTATTTGTTAAGGGCTGGAGGCCAAAAATTGGAGTGGGTATTTTCAAAGAATACAAAAATCAAACTACATTGGCACTCGAAAAATCTCAAAAATATTATTTTTTGACAACGTCATATATACGTTGTAGAGAAGGGTTGATTTTAGCCGTTAAGGGTTAGAGCCCAAAAATTGGAGTGGGTATTTTCGAGGAGCCCAAACATCAGAGACTACATTGGCACTAAAAAAATCTCAAAAATATTATTTCTTGACAAAGTCATATATACATGGTAGAGAAGGGTTGATTTTATACGTTATGGGTTGAAGTCTAAAAATCGCAGTGGAGAGTTGCGAAGAGCCCAAAAATCAGAGATTCCGCTGACCCTAGCAAATTTTCAAAAAGATTACTTTTTGGCAAAGTCATATATACGGGGTAGAGAAGGGTTTATTTAATACGTTAAGGGTTGAAGCCAAAAAATCGGAGTAGGTATTTTCGAGGAGTCAAAAAATCAGAGACTTGATTGACGCTAGAAAATTCTCTAAAAGATTTTTAATGACAGTCATATCTCCGAGGTAGAGAGGGGTTGATTTTAGACGTTAAGGGCTGGAGCCCAAAAATAAGAGAATCTACTGACACTGGAAACTTCTCAAAAAGATTACTTTTTGACAAAGTCATATACGGGGTAGAGAAGAGTTTATTTGATACGTTAAGGGTTGAAGCCCAAAAATCGGAGTGGGTATTTTCGAGGAGCCCAAAAATCAGAGACTCTACTGACGCGGAAAAATTCTCAAAAATATTATTTCTTGATAAATTTATATATACGTAGTAGAGAAGGGATGATTTTATACAGTAATGGTTGAGGACCAAAAATCGGAGTGGGTACTTTAGAGGAGCTCAAAAATTAAGAAACTCTAATAACGCTGTAAAATTTGGAAAAACCTTATTTCTTACAAAGACATAATTGCCTGTTAATACGATTAATCGGTGTTGATATTTTTGAAGAGCCCAAAGAGCAGAGTCTCTAGTGACACTCTAAAATTCAAAAAATATTATTTTTTGACAAAGTCATGATTGCCTGTTCACATGAAGCTGTTTTTTAACGTTAAGGGTTGGAGCCCAAAAATCGGTGTTGCTATTTTTGAAGTGCCCAATAAGCAGAGTCTCTTGTGATACTGTAAAATTTAAACACGAATATTTTTAAACAAGGTCATAATTGCCTGTTAACATGGAGATATGTAGATATAATTTTGTCAAAAAATAGTATTTCTGAGAATATTCTGTTGTTAATGGAGTCTTCGATTTTTGGACTCCTCGAAAATACCCACTCTAATTTTTGGCTCCAACCCTTGACGGCTAAGATCAACCCTTCTCTACCACGTAGATATGACTTTGTCAAAAAATAATTCTTTTAAGAATTTTCCAGTGTCAATGGAGTCTCTGATTTTTGGGCTTCTTGCAACTATCCACTCCAATTTTTGAATTCTAACCCCCAACGTCTAAAACCAACCCCTCTCTACCAAGCAGATATCGCTTAGTCAAAAAATAATATTTTTTTCAGTTTCAGTCGAATCTATGATTTTTGGGATCCTTGCAACTTCTCACTCCGATTTTTGGGCTTCAACCATTAACGTATACAATCAACCTTTATCCATCACTTATGGTAGGTATGATTTTGTCAAAAAAATAATATTTCTGAGAATTTTCTGTTGTTAATGGAGTCTTCGATTTTTGGGCTCTTCGAAAATACCCTCTCTAATTTTTAGGCTCCAACCCTTGACGGATAAAATCAATCACACGCTACCACGTATATATGAGATGTCAAAAAATAATCATTTTGAGAACTTTCGAGTGTCAATGCAGTCTTTGATTTTTGGGCTTTTTGAAAATACCCACTCCAATTGTTGGGCTCTAACCCTTAACGGCTAAACTCAACCCTTCTCTACCACACATATACGATTTTGTCAGAAAATAATATTTTTGAGAATTTTTTAGTGTCAGTAGAGTTTCTGATTTTCGGGCTCCACGCAACTCCTCACTTCGATTTTTGGACTTCAACTTTTAACGTCTGAAATCAACCTTTCTCTACCACGTTAATATCACTTTGTCAAAAAATAATATTTAAGAGATTTTTCTAGGGTCAATAGAGTATCTGATTTTTAGGCTTCAACCCTTAACGTATCAAATAAATCCATCTCTACCCCATATATATGACTGTCAACAAATACTCTCTTCGAGAATTTTCCAGTGTCAGTAGAGTTTCTGGTTTTTTGGCTCCTCGAAAATAACCAATCCGATTTGTGGGCTTCAACCCTTGACGGCTAAAATCAACCCTTCACTACAACGTAGATACGGCTTTGTCAAAAAATATCGTTTAGACTTTTTTCTAGTGTCGATCGAGTCTCTGATTTTTGGGCTTCTGGAAAATACCCACTCAAATTCTTGGGCACTAACCCTTAACAACTGAAATCAACCCCTATCTAACACGTATATATGACTGTCAAAAAATAATATTTCTGAGAATTATTTAGTGTCAGTAGAGTCTCAGATTTTCGGGATCCTTGCATCTTCTTACTTCGATTTTTGGACTTCAACTCTTAACGCATAAGATCAACCCTTTTCTACCACGTAGATATGACTTTGTCAAAAAAATCTTTTAGACTTTTTTCCAGTGTAGATTGAGTCTCTGATTTTTGGGCTTCTCGAAAACACCTACTTCAATTCTTGGGCTCTAACCCTTAACGGTCGAAATCAACCCCTATCTACCACGTATATATGACTGTCAAAAAATAGTATTTCTGAGAATTATTTAATGTCAGTAGAGTATCTGATTTCGGGCTCCTCGCAACTCCTCACTTCGATTTTTGGACTTCAACTCTTAACGTCTAAAATTAAACCCTCTCTACCACGTAGATATGACTTTGTCAAAAAATAATATTTTTGAGAATTTTCTAGTGCCAATTTAGCATTCGAGACCCTAAAATAAGCCCAAAATCTGGTGCATTTTGGGGTTTGCAAATTTTATTTTTCGCAAGGGAGTGGTTTTTTGAAAATGGGGGTAGTTAAAAAAAAAATTTTTCGTGCATTCGGGAGCCCAAAATAAGCCCAAAATTCTGGTGTTCTTTGTTTTTTTCCGAATTTGAGTTTTTCCATAGAGGTTAGTTTTATTTTTATTAGGAGTGGTTTTTGGATATCGGTTGTCGGTGCGTTCAAGAGTCCAAAAAAATGCCGAACTTCTGACGTGTTTGATTTTTTTTCTTTCAATTTTTATATAGTGGAGGTGCTGGATTGATTCAAGTCAGCACCTCCATTCAAAATTTGAATTTTCACAAAAA
>NC_046665.1:67620627-67636714 GCF_010883055.1 Belonocnema kinseyi
ATTCTGAATTGCGAACCCCTGTAATTATTTGTCAAAAGGAAACCTCATGACCTATGTTTTAAATGAAAAACCTTATACTTTTCGGGTTATTATGTAATTGTAAGCATGGGGTAAGCGTAGTTTAATATTGGGTCAATGTTCATTCACGATCGTCCCATGTTCAATGATTAGGAACAACGGCTTAACCATGGATAATGGTCTCACTACCGTGATTCGCCGACGGTCGAACGTGATTTCATTTGAATTGAATTTGTGAAAATTTTCTAAGATTGGCACAATCTACTAAATTTTCCTCACTCCTTGGAAAGGATTGGCGGATAAATATTACCTTTTATTGGACTTTGCTAAGTTTTTTCAGGTCATAGTTTACTCAATTTTTCTCGATTTTTCAATATAATTTTTAAGAAAAAATGTACTCTTATTGGACCCTGGGAAATGCTTGAAGATGTACAAAATTTCCTTATATTTTGCGCTTTTTTAAGAGAATTGTGAGAAGGAAAAAAAAATATCAAAAGAAAAACATTCAAATTTACGAAATTTGTATATGTGGACATAATTCACTTAGTTTTACAAATAAATTACAAAAAATTGATTTTCATTGTAATTCGTTGAATTTTAAAAGATGAACACAATTTATTTCCATTTTCATGATTTTTACTGGTTTTTTCGGACCTAATGAAACAAGATACTGGTTAAAGAAAAATATACTTTTTTGGGGCTCTGCAAAAATTTTGAAGGTGGACATAATTAAGTCAATTTTTTACAAGCATTTTCGAAGACACATATACTTTTATTGGCATTTACGAAATTTTGAAAGCGACAGAATTTACTCAATTGTTCTCGTCTTCCATGAGCATTTGTGAATAAAAATTTCTTATTATACTGTAGGTAAATCCGTGGTAGTCTTAAAGTTTATGACACTAGTAATAGTTTATTCACATTCTATAATGGATTAAAGATATTTTTGATATAGGTTTTATAGTCATTTTATGACGTATGTTAGTTCTTTAAACGGTATATAGTCACGCGTGTCGCCATCTGTGGCCGATCGAGCATAACATTACTCTCGACTTGTGAGTTTGGGAGTTGACAGGCTGCGCAGTTTTTCGTTTCAACAGTCCTCCAAAAGTTTTGTCGCGCGAATTTATAATTGAAAAGTAAGTATTAATTACAAGTTTTTCGAATGTTTTCTTCAATATAACTGAAAGTTAATGGATAATTCGGATATTTCCTTCCGCCATTGGGAATGATTGTTTTAATTATAAGAACTAACAAAAAATATGACTGGCAGCTCCTGAGTGGTGCCAAACTTGACTGGCAGGCTGTTAAACATATAAAAAAATGACAGGATGACGATTAGAACCTTCATTTTAGTACTCTTGAAACCCATCGGCGATGACTGTTTGAATGCTAAGAACTAACAAAAATTTGATAGGCAGCTTCTCGGTGGTGCCATAGTTGACTGGCAGGCTATGAAACATGTAAAAAATGACAGGGTGACAATTCGAATCTTCATTTGAGTACTCTTGAAACATATTAGGAATGATTGCTTAGGTGCAAACAACTAGCAAGAAGTTTGACTGGAAGCTCCCGTGTGGTGCCAAAGTTGACTGTTAGGCTGTAAAAATGTCAAAAATTCGAGTGAAAAGACGTCATTTTAGTACTCTTGAAGCCCACTGGAAATGATGGTTTGAATGCTAAGAACTAACAAAAAATTTTGACTGGCAGCATGTTGGTGGTGCCCAAGTTGAATGACATGCTGTCAAACATGCTGAAAATTCGAGTGAAGAAACGTCATTTTACTACTCTTGAAACCCATTGGGAATGATTGTTTTAATGCTAAAAGCTAACAAAAAATTTGACTGGTAGCTTCTCGGTGGTGCCAAAGTTGACTGGCAGGCTGTCAAACATGTCGAAAATTCGAGTGCAAAGACGTCATTTTAGTATTCCTGAAACCCATCGCAGATGATTGTTTGTATGCTAAGAACTAACAAAAAATTTGACTGGTAGCTCCTGAATGGTGCCAAACTTGACTGGCAGGCTGTCAAAGCTATAAAAAAATGACTTTATGACAACTAGAACCTTCATTTTGGTTCTTTTCAAACATATTGGGAATGATTGTTTGGTGGCAAACAACTAACAAGAAGTTTGACTGGTAGCTCCTGAGTGGTGCCGAAGTTGACTGGCAAACATTCGAGTGCAAAGACGTTATTTTAGTACCCTTGAAACCCATTGCGAATGATTGTTTGAATGCGAAGAATTAACAAAAATTTGACTAGCAGCTTCTCGGTCGTGCCAAAATTGACTGGCAGGCTGTAAACATAACAAAAGTTCGAGTCAAAAGACGTTATTTTAGTACTCTAGAAACCCATTGCGAATGATTGTTTAAATGCTAAGAAATAACAAAAATTTGACTGGCAGCTTTTCGGTTGTGCTAAAGTTGACTGGTAGGCTGTCAAACGTGTCCGAGTGAAAGGACGTTTTTTTACTCCTAAAACCCATTGGGGATGATTGTTTGAATGCTAAGAACTAACAAAAAATTGAGTGGCAGCCTCTCGGTGGTGCCAAAGTTGACTGGCAGGCTGTCAAACGTGCCAGAAGTTTGAGTGAAGAGACGTCATTTTAGTACGCATGAAACCCATTGCGAATGATTGTTTGTATGCTAAGAAATGAAAAAAACGATTGGGGATGATTTTTTAGGTGCAAACAACTAGCAAGAAGTTTGACTGCCAACTTGTCGGTGGTGCCAAAGTTGACTGTTAGGCTGTCAAACATGTCAAAAATTAGATTGAAAAGACGTTATTTCAGTACTCTTGAAACCCATTGAAAATGATTGTTTGAATGCTAAGAACTAACAAAAAATGTTGACTGGCAGCTTCTTGGTGTTGGCAAAGTTGACAGGCAGGCTGTCAAACGTGTCAAAAACTGGAGGGAAAAGACGTTTTTTAGTTCTCTTCAAAACCCATTGGAAATGATTGTTTTAATGCTAAGGTCTAACAAAAAATTTTGACTAGCAGCTCCATTGTGGTTCCCAAGTTGACTAGCAAGATGTCAAACATGTCAAAAAATCGAGTGAAAAGGCGTCATTTTAGTACTCTTGAAATCCATTTGAAATGATTGTTTTAATGCTAAGGACTAATAAAGAATTCGACTAGCAGCTCCTGAGTGGTGCCAAAGTTGACTAGCAGGCTGCCAAACGTGACAAAAATTCGAGTGCAAAGACGTTTTTTTAGTACTCTTGAAACCCATTGGAAATGATTGTTTTAATGCAAAGGACTAACAAAATATTTTGACTGGCAGCTCCTGGGTGGTGCCAAAGTTGACTGGCATGCTGTTAAATATGTCAAAAATTCGAGTGAAATGACTTTCTTCTAGTACTCTTGAAACCTATTGGAAATGATTGTTTTAAATCTAAGAACTTACAAAAAATTTGACTGGCAGCTCCTTAGTGGTGCCAAAGTAGACTGGAATGCTGTCAAACATGTTAAGAATTCGAGTGAAAAAACTTTTTTTACTACTCTTGAAACAATTTGGGGATGATTGTTTGAATGGTAAGAACTAACAAAAGAATGGACTGGCAGCTTTTCGGTGGTACGAAATTTGACTGGGACGCTGTCAAACATGCCAAAAATTCGAGTGAAGAAACATCATTTCAATACTCTTCGAAACCCATTGGGAATGATTGTTTGAATGCTGAGAACTAACAAAAAATTGCACTGCCAGGTCCTGAGTGGTGCCCAAGTTGACTGACAGGCTGTCTAAATTTAAAAAAGTGACAGGATTAAACCAGAGAAACAAACTGATGCAATACAGTCGCAAAAAAATAAAAACATACTTTTTGTGAAGTATCCTTATGTTCAGCAGGCCGTATAAAAACTGTTTTTTTTAAAAAGATTTTACAAACTTATTATTAATTAATTATATACTAATTATTTATTAACATAATTAAAACATTAATTGGAGGCGCCTTCAAACTTTTCACGGTATAATGTTCTGATTAGAAGGCTGTCATATATGTCAAAAATTCCAGCGAAGAAGCGTCATTTTAGTACTCTTGAAACTTGTTGGGAATACTAAAATGAGTACTAAAATTACGGTTCTAATTTTCATCCTGTCATTTTTGATATTCTTGACAGTCTGCCAGTCAACTTTGGCACCGCCGAGAAGCTGCCAGGTGAATTTTTTGTTAGCTCTTAGCATTCAAACAATCGTTTCCAATGGGTTTCAAGAATAATAAAATGACGTTTCTTCACTCGAATTTTTGTCAGGTTTGACAGCCTGTCAGTAAACTTTGGCACCGCCGAGAAGCTGCCAATCAAATTTTTTGTTAGCTTTTAGCATTAAAACAATCATTCCCAATGGGTTTCAAGAGTAGTAAAATGACGTTTCTTCACTCGAATTTTCGGCATGTTTGACAGCCTGTCATTCAACTTTGGCACCACCGAGAAGCTGCCAGTCAAATTTTTTGTGAGTTTTTAGTATTCAAACAATCATTCCCAATGGGTTTCAAATGTACTAAAATGACGTTTCTTCACTCGAATTCTTGGCATGTTTGGCAGCCTGCCAGTCAACTTTGGTTGTATTTCTTTGGAATGTATTTCTATAATAAAAATGTCTACAATTCTTACTTTTTAAATGCATATATTTTTATTGCTGAAGACATCGCACGTACACAATTCGCAATATAAAAATAAAATATAACTTTTTAGGTTTTCATTCAATTCCAGATATTTCCTTCCTAGGTTAGACGTACGGTGAACTCTGCATCCTTCTTCTTTCTATTTGTGGCTGAAACAAAAATGAAAAAAGAATAAATATATTTTTCTGAATAGTAAGAAAGCTATCAATATAATTTGTTTCTACTAAAAAATTTAACAAACTTATGATAGATGCCAATTTATTATAGAAGATTAATATTTAAGAAAATATAGAACAATAAATTAGTCATTAAAATGTAAGTTTTTAAAATCCTTTATTGTTAAAATTCGATAGATCAAAAATGAAGCATTGCAAGTTTCACAGTTTATGGTTAAAAATTTGAAAACAGAAAATCAAAATTAGGTGTCTGCAGAATGCAAGTTTTCCAAACTAATCTGAAGTTGAAAAATTTATAATTTCATTCCTTGAAAAACGTTTATACTTTCATTCGTCGAAAATGATATAAAGAAATCGAATATTCCAATTTACGCTATATAAAGACAAAAGCGTGAGAAAAACTTGAGAGAAGAATTGAAGATAAGACTTGCTGGTTTGCTTTTATTTATCGAAAATACTATGAAAAAATTACAACATTCAAATCTTGAGCCAAAACACGCAAAATATTGAAATAGGGTTAGAAAATTCAAATTTTAAACCAAACAATGCTAAATATGGGAGAAATTACTGAAGAGAGATTTTAGCTTTTAAAAAGTGCTACTAATTTTTTAAACTATTTTTTGATAAGATTTAATAGTTTGTTTTGTTTATCGGACAAAAGATGAAAAAATCAAAACTTCAAATTTTAAGCCAAACGGCGCAAAATATGGGAAACAGTCTCGATTTGGAATTATGGTTTTAAAAAAGTTCTAAAAAATAAAAAAATAAACAATTTGGATGGGACTTTTAGTTTTTATTTTATTTATCGAAAATAACTTGAAAAAATTGATAGTTCTAATTTTGAACTAAACAACGCAAATAGGGGATAAAGTTTGCACAATCAATCATTGCTTTTAATAAGTCCTACAAAATTGCTCGTACAGGAAGTCATCGTAACACAGATGGTATAGTGATTGTCCTATATTCCAACAATGCAGCCTTGGCAGCCACGCTGGCGCGGGTTCGATTCCCATGCAGAAAGCGAGGCTGTGGACATTTATGAAAGCTTCGCTTCTGTCCCTTGGTATACTACCCGACAATTGCCCTGCAGCTTATAATTAACCCTAAATTACAGTCGCCAATGTCCCCGGAAGTTCTTGCGACTATAAACATCTAACTAATAAAAAATAATTCTCATAACCATGTATCGAAAGGAATTGAAATTTTAGTTTTATTTTTCAGAAATACTGAGCCCAAAATTATAGAAAATTTTATAATTTTAAGCAAATCGACGCAAAATATGGGTAAAATTTTTGTAGGAATTGCAGCTTTTACAAATGTTAAAAAATTTTCTACAACCAATTTTTCGGTCGAACTCGTCGTTTTTAATTAGGTTTAGAAATTGATAAGCAAAAATCGAAAATAACTATATCACACCAAAAGACACAAGATACATAAAAGGCGAAATGAAAACTTGCAGGCATTTTTGTTCTATCCATCAAAAATAATATAAAAAATTCTTGTTTTTAGCTTATATCATTACGAGATGGGGAAGATAGTGCGAAGAAAAGTAATTAAAATATAGCTCATAAGATTAATATACGAGATGTGTTCAAAAAGTAAGGTGACTTTTCAATTTTCGCGGGCTACGTACACTCAAGTTTTAAATTTTTTGTTTTGTTGTGTTGGTACACTCGTCACGATCATATGTTCACAGTTTTTACTATATAGCTCGTTTTGTTTTTCTGGCAGAGGCGTAAAAGTTTAAAAGGGTTTGATGTGCTCGGCGATTTTCTTCTTTCGAAAAAAATAGAGCATTCAATTTTGTGTGAAAAATGGAATCCAGTGCTCTAAAACTCTTGAAATGTTGACAGTTGTATACGGTGAGTCTACTCTGAGTAAGAAAAATGTGTATAAGTGGTACAAGCTGTTCCAAGAAGGCCGAGAGGATGTCGAAGACGAACCTCGCCCTGGGCGTTCCAGCACGTCAACAGCAGATGAAAACGTTCAAGCAGTGGAAGAAATGGTGTTGAAAAATCGCCCAATTACCATCAGAGAATTTGCTAAGGATGTTGACATATCGGTTGGCTCATGCCATGCTATCTTTTCGGACGTTTTGGGCATGAGACGTGTGTCAGCGAAATTTGTTCCAAAACTGCTTAATTTTGATCAAAACATGCATCGCATGACCATCGCTCAGGAGATGTTGAATGAAGTCAATAATGATCCTGATTTTCTCAAAAGGGTTATAACTGGGGATGAATCGTGGGTATATGGTTATGACGTCGAAACTAAAGCCCAATCGTCTCAGTGGAAGCATCCTGAGTCTCCAAGACCGAAAAAAGCACGTTAAGTTCGGTCAAATGTGAAGGTTTTGCTCACGGTCTTCTTTGATTACCGTGGCGTAGAGCATGAGGAATTCTTAATACAAGGTCGCAAGGTCAATCAGGATTATTACCTTCAAGTTTTGCGCCGTTTGCGAGAGGCGATACGCAAAAAACGTCCGGAACTTTGGAAAAACAATTCGTGGCTTTTGCATCACGATAATGCACCTGCTCATTCATCGTTGCTTGTGAAAGATTTTCTGACCAAAAACAGCACCACAGTGATGCCTCAGCCTCCATATTCACCAGATTTGGCCCCCAGTGACTTTTTTCTTTTCCCAAAACTGAAGAGACCCATGAAAGGACATCAATTTTCAACGATTGAGGAGATAAAAACTGCATCGCTGAAAGAACTCAAGGCTATACCACAAAATGATTATCAGAAGTGCTTCGATGATTGGAAAAACCGTTGGCACAAGTGCATTATATCTGAGGGGATTACTTTGAAGGGGACAACATAAATATTGAGAAATAAATGAATAGTTTGTGAGAAAACCATAAAGTCAACTTATTTTTTGAACACACCTCGTACATTTAAAAATGTCTGTAGAAATCGTAAGCGTAGCGAGAGGGGCACTATGAGAATGTGTACTTCAAATCCTATAGATATTCAAGCAACTTAATTTTGAACAACAATGAAGTGTTGTTCAAGATTAAGTTGCTCAAATATCTGTAGTTAATTAAAACATTCTGAGCACAAAGAATAAATATTCGAGCATCAAGCTCGAGGCATAAATATGTGTGAGCACTAAGCATCAGACCCGACAGATGCGTGCTCTTGACTTCAGAATTATGTAATTACACATTTTTAAATCCATTTCTCTTCTGATGACAGCGGAGCCTCAGAAAGTCATACAACGTTTTCTTAAAACTATTATTCACTGCTCTGTTTAATTTATCCATGTGCAGGAGTATGCGTGCCAACATTATATTGAATATTTACATAATAATATATTAATTAGAATTAAAAAAAATCTATACTCGGTTCTTAAACACTGTGAAGAATGACAAAGCGTCCAGCCACAACAATTCGCTGGGACGGTGCACGACCCTGTAGAATGACAACCCGCTGGAGATTTACCATCGCGATCACATTCAACATGACCAATTAGGAAAAAGTTGCAAAGGATAGCGAGCAAAAGAAATATTGTTGTAAAATTCATGTTTAACTTTCAATTTTTGTTTCACTTATGGACTTTCATGTCAGAAAGCTCCTTATATGCCGTGATTTTGACAGCGATTCTTTCATGTTGGAAAACTTTGTTTACCAGAAATCAAATGTTATTTCCTATTTACTGCATTTTCATAACTTTGATGGTAAAAAGTGCTTGAAGCATTTAAAAATGATTAAACTCACGACTGCGGTAAAGATTTGGAATTTTTCAAAAACAAGCTTATGAAATATTTACTTTTTATAACCTTGCGTATCGAAATTTTACAAATATACAACATTAAAAAATAATGTGACTAGCCACCCCTAAAACTTTTTATTTTATGTCTATGATTCTCATAGAAAAAAAATGTATATATTTTGAACTTGAGACAAAAATAAAGTTGTGTTTCGAAAAAAAAAAATAATGGGGGTTGCTACCCCTGAACCAATTTTATGTTGTGTCTGTGTTAATATATACTTTCCATACACGTAGGCAATTGGGAAGATATTTTTATAATTGACGAAGTAAAATAGAGTACATCCAACATGAATAAAAAATTTTACGCGGGGGTAAACCACCCCCCAATTATATATGAAATTGCAAAAAGAGTATAAAATCGAACAAAAAAAAATCAAAGAAAATACGTGTTTCACACAAAAAAGAGGATAAAGGTATTGATGTATTTTTAAGAAAGAAAGAGCATTGAAGAAGGTTGAACCCCTAAATTGACTCATATCATTAACCTTTACAATAAAATCAACCTCCTCTTTTTTGTTTCTGACCAAAAAGGACATTTTTTTCTTTTATTTTTTAGGAAGTTTGATTCTTGGTTTTATTTTCAGGAATTCTGTATATTAATTTTGTTATTGGACGTTAATTAGGATATAAAATTTGATTTTAATATCATTTAAATTTCTTAAATTTTAATCAAATTATATGTCAGGAATAATATGATTAAGCTTTAGTTTTTGGTGCATAATCAATTAAAATCGCAAAGATGTACTAATCTTTTTAAATATTATTGGTACAAAAGCGAATATATTGCAGAAAAACCAGGTAAATTCGAAAATCCGGTTGACTTTGGCTTCGGTGATTCTTATAAAACACATTGTGATATATTAGATTGTACGGATATCGCTGTAATTCGATGTTCGTGGTGAGAGAAATCATTATGTTTTAAACACATTTTTGACGAATATCATTATTGTACCTGAACGTGTTACTTTAAAATATGTATAATTTTTAATGAATTTAATGATTTTTTTATATATAAATAGTTTAGGAGTAGTTAACCTCTTCAATGCTCTTTTTCTTAAAAATACATAAATACCTTTATCCTCTTTATTTTTGTGCAATTCGTATATTTGCTCGATTTTAGACTCATTTTGCAATTTGATTCAGAATTGGGGGGCGGTTTACCAGCGCGTAATTTTTTATTCATGTCGTATGGACTCTATTTTACTTCCTTCGTTAAAAAACTATTTTTCCAATTTTCTTTGTGTGTGGAGAGTATATATTATCATAGACACAAAATTAAAATTGTTTAGGGGCAGCTACCCTCATTAGTTTTTTTCAAATTTTTGTAGCGAAACACGACAACTTTATTTCAATCTTAAGTGCAAAATATATATATTTTTTATTTTTCTCCTATGAATTTAGCAACTTTTAGCACATTTACAAATGTGATAGGGTGGTTTACCCTCGCGTAATTTTTCATTCATGCTGCATGAACTCTATTTTACTTACTTTCTTACAAAAATAATTTCCCAATTTTTTTTGTCTACGAAAAGTAAATATTATTATAGACACAAAATAAAAGTTTTAGGGGCGGCTACTCCTATTTTTTTTTTCAATATTTTGTTTGCAATACACGTCAACAAGTGCAAAATATATATATTTTTAAAGATTTTTTCTGTAAATTAAAATTTTTTAACATAACTTTAAATATATGTAAGGGTGTTTTTTCCAGTAGATTTGATCGAAATCGATTTTGGTTTTTATGTACAAAACTATACAATATTTTGTGCTATTTCGAAAATCGCTATTCCAGTAGAAAAATGCTCGGGACCAATTTCCGATCCATCTGGGGTCGTCCATAAATCTCGTGACGTGTTATTCTTTGGTTTATATTGTTGTATCTTTCTACACCTCTAAAAATGTAAGCGTACTGAAAATGTTTCTTAATCTCTTATAGCGTTATTACAAAGTTATATATATATTTTTCCATCATTTTTTAATGTAGAGAGTTATTGAAATTAGGTTCGGGCGCATCCCCTTTTTTATATCTATGCTTTTAAAAACGTCCTTCGTATTTTCTAGACTCCTTTATCGCTCTGAGTCCAGTGTCGGGGGTTGTCTTCATTTAACCTTGGACTGATATCGGGGTTATTAAAACGTAAACAGTGAAGACCATCTCACTCGCTTTCAATTGGAGTATATATTATTATTATTACACAATTAAGCTGTTTCCCTTTCGGGGTAGGCGTAAATCACTCAGGGGGGGGGGTAATATGAGGAAGGGATAATAATTTCTTAGATTGATCCAAAATTCTCGTTATGCTCCCATTATGCTGATCAATCACCCCAAGTAAAGATTCTCACAAAGTCGTAATACGAGGTTCCCCACTTGGGTCAATTAGTATCGAAGGTCTTTGGTTTCAGGCGTCATTCACTCTACTGACACTCTTTCTATTAACTATTTGCCGCCATACTTTTCTGTTCGGCATACTTCTCTAGCTTCTTTTAAGTCCATGCATTTATTTCATGCAGGCGCTCGTGTTTCTGTGGCTTTGTATGTCTCTTCTAACTAGGGTATTATTCACATAGTCTAACCATTCTTTCCGCGGCCTGCCTCTGGTCAATTGCGTTAATTTTACTCTTATCTTTTTTCTTGATAGATCCATGTTTCGCTACTGTATAGTACAGTCGGTACTATACAGATGTTTAGGGAAGCGATAATATAAATTTTTACTGTGCTATTTGGAATATGTGATACGTATCTTTTTCATGTTTTTAAGTATCTTTGTATGTTGTTTTTTATGCTGATGTTTATGAAACTGCGTTTTTTTTGGTCAATATATTATTAACGTTATTGCAAGAAGTTACTTAATCATTTATGATCCTTTATGAAATATATTATGTGTAACGGACTGTGTAAATAGCCTTTGTGTTTCCTATAACTGAAAAAATCTAAGACATGGAATTTTCTCGTTATAATTTAGCAGACAATGATTGAAAAAGTCCTTTAAATAATTGTATAATTTTGTAAAATACTTCAGAAACAATATTATACTATCAGTCATTCGTAATGTGTTTGAAAATGACTGGAGTGTGGAGACACCCCACCTTGTGGTAAATGAGACTATGGCTCACCTTGTGGTGTGAGGGTTAATACAATGTTGCATATTGTTTTCTCACTCTTTTCTTCGAACACCATAGTTTTTGTTTTATTTGCGTTAATTTTGAGGCCCATGATCTTCATGCTTGCATTCAGTTTATTCAACATTCTTTGCAAATATTCGATTGACTCTGCCATGACACCCTTATGATCTGCGAACGCTAACCCACGTACCCTTACTGTTTCGAGATCCACACCCTCTTCGTCGAAAAGAGCCATTCTCAAATGCTTGTTCATGAATAATATCATAAATATTCTTGAAGACATAACGCATCCTTGTTGAACTCCTTGAATATTATTAAAAACGTCACCCAATTTCCCATTTACCCTTACACTCGCTTAGCTGCCCGTACATATTGTTTTTACAGATTGTAGGAGCTATCCATTGACTCCGTACTCTTTCAGAACTTCCGACAACAAACGCACAGAAAACTGTTTTTCCAACACGTTAAAAAAATTTCTGGCAATTTTACCACTTTCATAGAAGGTCCGATTATTAGCTACTCCCAAAGTAACGTTTTCACTGGCAATGACGAATATCCAATTTCAGTATCGAATTTAACTTTTAGGTTATATAAGTTTCCAGACTGATTCTGTAAAATAACAAATGCAATATGAATTTTAGCTGATGGTATTCTAACCCAAAATATTCTTGGTTTTATTCAACATGGTAACATTAAGCATCTATACGGGAAATGGAAATAACGGTAATTTGACTAGAAATTGTAAATTTCCCGTTCAAATAAGGAATACAGCAGAAAGCAGTTTTTAAATGAAAAAATTCTTGTTTAATATTTTTTATGAATTTTGCAATTAAATTTTTCCATAATTCATACCATTATTAAACGCGCTCTTTTACACATAATTTTAATTTTACCATTTTTTCATTATTGTTCGCAACTTTGAAACTTTACAGTTTCTGTACTTTTACCAGCGTCAACAAATTCAATACTCTGAAAGTAGGTGCATTTATTACCTACTCTGAAAATCACAGATTCACAAGCAGAAACTGTACTTATACATGGTATTGCTATATTGTCTGTCTAAAAGTGGTGAAATTATAAGATTGATTGAAACTTCTAGCGTGCAAGTGGTATTCACCCTATAATCAGAGTAGTAAAATTGCACCAATTTTTTGTTGGTAATTTTACCATTCTAAGTGGTACAATTTTTTACTTTTTTACAGTGTACTCTCAAACTTTTTTCTGTGATTTGCCTATATTTTACTTACGGTACTTAATAAGCTAATCCCTCTGTAATTATTGCAGTCGCTTTTATCTCCTTTCTTTTGAATATTGGCACGATAATCGCTTTTTTCCAATCGCCTGGATCGTCTCCCATCTCGAAACATAAATTTATCAATTCGCACAGTCTATGTGGTATAAACTCGCCATGTTTTCTCTGGACCGCCTTTCAAAATTTGGTTTGATTAACCAAAGGAGGAGCTACACTCCTATTATCAACGAGTCTCTAATTGATTTTAGTGGTTGATGAAACCAAATTTTGAAATGCGGTCCAGAGAAAACATTCTCTAAAATAAAAAAATTCCAAAAGACTTTATAAATTAAAATTCAGAGAAGTTAAATCGCTTCGAGATATCTTTTTGATATACCTATACCATCAGATTGAATTATAATTAATTTTAGGGGATGATGAAATACCAGTTTGGAAATCAGATCCAGAGATGGCATTTTCGAAAATAGAAAAATTTCTAAAAAATATGGAATAAAAATTCTGGGCTAAATTATCTTGTCTAGATAAATTTTGAAAACAATCCTATCATCAGCGAGTCTCTAATTTATTTTATAGGTTAATCAAATAAAATTTTAGGATAAGGTCCAGAGAAAACATTTTCTAAAATACAAAAAAATCCCTAAATATTTTATTAATTAAAATTCAGGCAAGTTAAATTACCTGGAGATATCTTTTTGATACCCCTATATCATAAAAATAAATTAGAATGAATTTAAAAGGCTGATCAAATGCTAGATAAATTTTTAAAACAATTCTATCACCAAAGAGTCTCTAATTTATTTCAATGGTTGATCAAACAAAATTTTAAGTTGAGGTCCAGAGAAAACATTTTCTAAAATATAACATCCTGTGTCAATAGATTTAAAATGTTTAAAAAAATTTTTAAACAAATAAAAATCGCGAAAAATCGTGTTTTTAACCTTTTTGGGGAAAAATCATGTCATTGTTTTTATAATAAACTAATTTTAAAATTTCAAACGCCATTTTGAAGAGGACAACTTACACCTTAAGGTGATGTAGGTTATAATTAGGTTCCTTCCAAAAAGTATATTTATTTGAACATTGCAAGTTAGAAAATTTAAGAAAATGAGAAATATCATAAGTACGGGCAGAATGCTTATTATTATAAATAATTTGAATATATAATAGGTCAATCTCTTTGTTTTCTAATAAAAAATAAGATGGTTTGATTTAAATAAAGATAAAAAATTAAGAAAAAGTTTTTTTAAATGAAAAAGCGGTAAGTAAGTTTGAAAGATAGGAAAATTTCATCAGAATTAAAAAAAGAAGCCTTTCTAAAAAACTATTTTTATTTTTAAACTAATTCTCGAAATAAAATTTAATTAAAAAACAATTAATTAAAATAAATTTTGCATTAAATAACCTCAACATACGCCGGTGCAAAGGTTGCACAAGACTGCCCTATGTTCGTCACACACAGGTCGGTTGCAACTTCTCTCTCTTTCCTGCGACACTGTAGTCACAGCATCGGGACTTTTTAGTCCATATATTCTGGACATCTTTGAAAAAAAAAAAATATTCATTTGTTATCTATTGATTTATTATTGGAATTTATCAGCACTTTATGAATAAAATTAAAGAAAAACACTTTACATTGATATATATCACATTTTTAGTAATTTTTACGTATAATTTTCATTTAAATTACAAAAAATCAATTCCAAACATTAAAATACCATGATATACTGTAAATATACGTCAAATGCGTTTATTTGCATAAAAATATGAAATTGACTTAACGTCACGAAACTCGAACGTAACGGATCCTCTGGGGAACAAATGTGCCCCAAGCGCTCCGCATTTGCTTTTTACTTGACAGACAGCGAACAACCGGCAACGTCAACCACTTCACCGCACTCTAGGATAGTTGAACTGAATTATGCTTAGGGTCTGCACAAAAAAATCAGAGATATTTTCTCAGGAGAATTAATAGAATTTCGCGTGAGGCACATTTGTCCCCCGCAAGATCCGTGTAGGGTTAATTTTAGGCTGGTCAATCCCCAGTCTTGGGATAAGGTCTAGAGATTTCTAGAGTTTTCCAATAATGTTTATTGAAATGAACCAGCTGAAATGCACCAAATCCATCTGCA
The DNA here is from genome assembly GCF_010883055.1 of Belonocnema kinseyi. NCBI lineage: Eukaryota > Metazoa > Arthropoda > Insecta > Hymenoptera > Cynipidae > Belonocnema > Belonocnema kinseyi. Next base: position 67,635,722 of record NC_046665.1, read on the forward strand.
TATCCTGATGTGAATTTATCTATGATCGATCTGTGAAAAAAACAATGGAAATCAGTTATTAATTTACTGCTGACGCTGTCAGTAATAAACTGGTCAGTAATAAACATAAAAAACCACAAAACATTTCTTTGGTAAAAAAAAATTTGTCGAAAGTATAATAAACATGCCAAGCCGATCTGTCATTATTTCGAGGTTATGGTCGTATTCAACTTTTTACCGAAATCGCTGTAAGTAATTGTAGGTAATGTCCATTGAAAATTTTCTCATGTAGTATTTTATTCACTTTATTCAAAACATATCCTGTCTATTCATAACATACCTTCTTTATGACGCAAATAAGCGTTAAACATAATTCACTCTTCGCCCACTAAAAGCGCACAATATTATTACCAAATTATAGTATTTGTCACTCAGCAGCTATTCCATAATGTTATTGACACAGAAGAAAATTGATGTTTACTTCTCAATCCACAAGTCTCACTTCATTATTAATGAAACACTTTTATTATTTGTAATTACTACATAACATAACCTGGAAAATATTGTGAGCCCTTTTTTAGTAAGCCTGCATTCTTGGGAGGTATATGGTTTTATTGTGTTTCTAATTTACGACTTTGGTCGAGATTTAGAATTTTTGAAACAAGTTAATGGGTTATTCCTTTTTATTTCGTCGATGTCGATTGCTGCTTAATTTTTTCAAATGTTAATACTACATTAATAAAATTTATCGATGTTTTCGGAGCTTACTTAATATATATATATATATATATATATATTTATTGAATGGCATTCTTTTTCAATTTAAAAATTTGATTTTAAACGAAAATCGAGTTTTAAATAAACATACACATGATCCTTTTTTAAGACTTTTAGAGCGTAATTAAAATCGCTGGGCATGCGACACAGTGGAATTCCTACATTACCAACCTCTTTTTTCTATTGAACAAAATTTTTTTTTGAACCATAGAACTTTTTTTGTAAATCAAATATCGA
>NC_046665.1:67636814-67638101 GCF_010883055.1 Belonocnema kinseyi
CATTTACCAAAAAAGTTCTATGGTTCACAAAAAAATTTTGTTCAATGGAAAAAAGAGGTTGGTAATGTAGGAATCCCACTGTGTCGCATGCCCTTAAATGAAAAATTAGCTCATAAGGTTAATTGTATATCCGATTTTTCAGATTTTAAAGCCTTTTATTATTATTTGATACTAAAATATTAATTCGACACTTTAGAGCTTTTTATGAATTGATAGTTGGTCCTGATCATTTTTCTATTAAAAAAAACGGTTTTTAAAATAACTTGAAATAATGATTTCGTTATTAAAGAGGTTTCGAGTAAGGTGAAATTGGTTTTTGTGATTCAATAGCAAAAATGTGAATTTTGATATACTTGACAAACTCCAACTTAGTTAATATCTCCTATAATGAAACATCAAAATAGTACGATCTTGAGCTATTTTCAACATTTTTATTTTAGTAGTAAAATACTCGGGACCAATGTAAATGTTTTAAATTAAAATAATTTGATGAAGTTTAAAGGATCTTAAAAATTTCAAAACATTTCCAGGGAAACTCAGAGAAACGATTTTTTTGTGTCAAAAGAATATCTCTCGTAAGAAATCGAATATCCTCTTAAATTTACGGTTAAGAGGAATTTCATTTGTTTCAGAAAGAACTTTTTGGCAGCAAATATGATCCTTTTGTGAAAAGTTTCATTTAATTTTGGAGCCAAATAATTCTGTTTGTATAAGAAAGACATAGAAAACAGAGTCCATGAAAAAAGATATGCACGTGGTTCATAACAAAACACGCAAGTGAGGGATGTTTTTGTTTCACAAACATGTTTTTAAACAATTCCAAATTTTTCCCGGTGTCGTGAATTTGATAATTTTCAAAATTGCTGGGTCCAATTTTTGTTAATTTTACCAACACGGTTTGGAAAACACAATAAAACTGTATATGTGTAAAAATGCAGGTAAAGACTTTGTTGTGCTATATGCTGTTTTGCGATTTTTTTCAATCTATTTCAGTACATAATAAAAAAGAAATCTATAAAAAATGTAGGCTTATAATAACAAATGCTCCTTAATATTTTGTGTTGCTATTTAAAATTTTCAATACGTATTTGATTATTTTTGCGTTATGCATACCTGTAAAGTTCCGATATGCAATGTTTAAAAAAAGAAATCTCTCATAAAATTGTTTTTAAAAAATTCCAAATCTCTACCGAAACCGTAAATAGTATTATTTTGTAAGTTCCTGCGTTAGATATTTCTTAATTTCTCCAAGCTAGTTAAATAAATATTAAAATTATACCCCTTTAA
>NC_046665.1:67638201-67644159 GCF_010883055.1 Belonocnema kinseyi
CGAGTTGAATGCTACCCGAATTGCACAACAGCAGGGGAGAAGCCATTATAAAGGGGTATTTTCATATCTCGCGCCTTAAAAGTTGCATTAGGATCGGCCATTTGGCCAAGTCCGTGCATCTTCGGATCAAGTTTATGATAGATTCCATGGTTGCGTTCGGAACTTCAAACGGTTATGTTCAGATTCCTCTGTTCGCCCTAATCGCTGTCAGTAAATGTAGGCAATGTCAATTTAAAGTTTACGCATGTAATATATCATTTACTTTATTTGAAACATATCCTGTCTATTCATAACATACCTTTTTTATGCAGTAAAAATAAGCGTTAAACACCATTCACTCTTGGCCCACTGGAAGTGCAGAATATTATTACTATTTTATAATTTGTCAATCAGCAGTCATTCTAAAATGTTATTGGCACAGAAAAAAATACGTTTACTTCTCAGTTCAGATGTCCCACTTCATTATTAATTAAACACTTTTATTATTTGTAATTACTATATAACACATAACCTATATTGTTTTGACACTTGTATCCGTTTGAAGTTTTGAACGCAACCATGAAAACTATCATTAACTTGATCCGAAGATGCACGGACTTGACCGAATGGCCGATCCGAATGAAACTTTAAAGGCGCGAAATATGAAAATACCCCTGTATGATGGCTTCTCCCCTGCTGTTGTGCAATTCGGGTAGTATTCAACTAGCCATGTATGTAAGCCCCAGCGTGTCCACCCTGTAAATATATAATGAACATATTTCCAAAATATTCCAAAATCCCTGCCGAAATTGTGAATTGGATCATTTCTGAAATTGCTACGCTAGAGTTTTGCGAATATTTCTGATATAGTTAGGGGGAAAAAACTATACACCTCTAAAAAATGTAGGCTTATAGTCTGTCGTCATTTGTTTAAAAGGTAGAATTTTCGACTTATTAATTTTCGATGCATAAAACAAAAAAAACGAGTCCTAAAAAAAGGATGAAGGAAAAATGGTAGATATTTTGAAAAGCTTCAGTTCCTCTCTCAGATTTTTTTCATGCTTTTGTTGTCATTTGGCGTGCAATTGGAATATTGGGTTTTTTGATAGCCTTTTCCATGGATAAAACCATCACCGTTGTTTAAGGAATAATGGCTAACGAACTCGTTCTTTTTCTTTGAAGGGTTCTCAAAACATGAATATCCACTGAAAAACTCAGTAGTGAAATTTCGGAGGATTCTAATCCTTTCTAAATCATAAATAATGAGAATTCAAATTTTTTAAACAGTTTTTAGTGCTCATTTTGAAAATAGTAAAATTGAACTGCATTAAATTATAAATTTGTCATCTTCAGATGACTTTTTAAAACTAGAATTTTGAAGATATCTAGTTTTAATTTTCCTTTTCCAAATTGTTTATTAGAAAGCTGGAAGAAAACTAGAAGCAATTCATTTTTGATATATCGAATTTAAACATTTTATGTTTTGATAACCCTACATTTTAATTACTAACTTATTGATTTATATTTTAACAAAATGTTAATCTTATATAATAAATTGACACCTATCAAAAGTCTGTTTCATTTTAAAGAGAATAAGAGAGTATATTGATAGCTTGCTTCTTAATCAAAAAATATTTATTCTTTTTTTTTATTTTAGGAAGGACTAGATAGATAAATGATGCTCAATATACCGTATCTCTAGTCTAGGAGGGAAATATCTGAAATTGAATGAAAAACATATAGTTAGATTTTATTACATTCTCATTAGCAAAAGTATTAGATTTGTGTAAAATTGAACCCCTCCCCAGTTTTTTTCAAATGTCCACATTTTGAGACCCTCTGAATCCGAAAAAACCGGTTTTTACTAATGTGTCTCATTGTGTGCATCTGTGTCTGTAGATTTTTAGTTTGTTAGCACGGTAACTTTCGAAAAAATTGACAGATTAAATTGGCCTTTGGTATACCCTTTAAGTGTCCTAAAATAAAGGTCAAGTTCATTAGTCAGCCATTTTGGATGAAAATTCAATAAGTCAGCGTATTTTGAAAATTTTTGATATCACTTTTTTCAAGGTTTAAAAATTCTCTGTACAATTATTTGCAGTACTCAAAAAGAAAAACAATTTCTCATAATGACTTTTTTTTGATAAACCCAAATTATTATTATTGCTAATATTTATTATTCGAAAATTTTGAAGGGTGATTTCATGCCCTAAATACGAATTTTGGTATGCATACCTAATTTTTTGGGTAGCCTTCCAGCGTGAAAGTCATCGGAAAGATATTTTTAGTTAATTACAGAAAAAATAGAGGCTATTCGTCGAAAAATATCCCTGAAAATTATTTCTAGATAGTTCAAGATAGATATGAGGATAAATTTCAAAATAATAAAAACTAAAATGAACTTCTAAATATCTTTGAAGTATATTTGATCTTTTTTTAACTTTTGTAATCTTGCAGAATTTAAATATATTTTGTTTAAAGACCTTCTATATTCTTTTGCAAAATTTAAAAAAACGTAAATTTTGTTTAAAATGTTTTCGGGATTTAAGTTATTTCCCAATCTTTTTAAAATTCCTAAAACTTTTAAATACCTTTTAAAATAATTTAGTTTATTTACAAAAATTGTAATTCTATGAAATAAAAGTGTTACAATCATACAGATTCTTCTCCGACATATTTTAAAATCTTTAAATTTTGAAATTATTCTCTAAAATAAAACCTGCTTTATCCGAAACTTTTCCAAAAATCTGATTTTCGTTATCATTGAATTTATTGTTGCTGGTACTGACACTGTATACACTTCGTAAATTAGGTTAAATTAGTAACATAATTATTTCCCAGTATACGCAAATCATTTACAATTAAAATTGTCTTTAATCAGTTATGCTTTGATACATTCATTAATCAATTTAATCATGAAATAAAATTTGACGTACTTGGGAATGTTTATTTACAAAATTGTTATCTTGAAATTTGATTTGTTTCGAAAGTTCATTAGAAATATAATGAAAACCTTAGAGAAAAATTTGTCTTAAAACAAAAGCATTGCCCTTCTGCCTATTTTGTTTTGAACCAAGTATTTATCTGATTTACACAAATCGAATTATTTGCCTGCAAGATTCGATCAAATTTGTCGCAGAAGCATGAAGTTTGCCGCTGAAAAGTTCTTTCTGAGATAAATGCAAGTACTTTTAAGCTTGAATTTAAGAGGATATTCTATTTGTGAAAAGATACATTTTTCTGGCGTAAAAGAATTTTTCTCGGAGTGTCCTGGGAAATGTTTATAATTATTTAAAATCCTTTAAATTGTTTCAAAATCTTTCCAAATTCCTTTAAATCTTCGGAAATATTTTTAAGTATCTTGAAACCTCATTTAAAAAAAAATAGTGAAATATTTGGAAACTTCTTAAGGTCTTTTAAAAGCCCTTAAAATCCGTAGTCCAACCTTGAAATTGGTTGAAATCGTTTGGAATTCCTTTAAAATCGTTCTGATATACGTTTTAAAATCTTTAAAATTCTGTGAAATATTTTTGAAGTTCGACGTAATCGCTTAAAATCCGTTAAAATTCTCTTGAATTCCCACGCTAAATGAATACATAAACCATTTTTAATTTTTAAGGAAATAAGAATGTTGTCTAATATAAGGCATGTCGTTTTGAGATGCAGACATAAAGTAAAATCTCTCAAAAAAGTATACATTTGAGAAATGGAATCTATTCTATTCTACCGATTGAATTTTTAAAGCTGTTCCATTTTCCTTTTTGAAATGCTTGAATTTTTATTTTTGAAACATTAAAGTCAAAATTCTTAAAAATTCTTAAATCTATCTAGTCCTTCCCGAAACAAAAATGAAAAAAAGACTAAATATTTTTTGAATAATAAAAAAAACTATGCATATAAAATTTTTTGTCCACTAAAAAATTCAAGATTTCTAATAGGTGACAATTTATTGTAAAATATTAATTTTTTTGAATATAAAATAATAAGTTAGTAATTAACGTTTCAGGCTATCAAATCTTTTGATGCTGAAATTCGATACATAAAAAATGAAGCATTCGAAGTTTTACAGTTTCATAATTAAAAATTTGGAATCGGAAAATTAAAACTAGGTATCTTTAACATAGAAGTTTAAAAAACTGATTTGCAGATGAAATATTTATAATTTGATGCAGTATAAATTTGACTATTTCTAAAATGAGCACCAAAAACTATAAAACGTTTTTTGCATTTTCATCATTTATGATTGCGAAAGTAATAGAATATTCGAAAATTTCGCAACTGCGTTTTTCAACTGATATTTCTGTTTTAAGAACCCTCTAAAGAAAAAGAAGGAGTTCGTTAACCAGCATTCCTTGACCAACGGTTATAGGTTTATCCATCTAAAATGCTATAAAAATCGAATATTCCCATTTTACGCCAAATTACGACAAAAACGTGGGAGAAATTTGAGAGAAGAATTGAAGCTTTTCAAAATATCTACAATTTTTTTATCCATTTTGCTTGTAGGACTCATTTTTTTGGTTTCATGCGTCGAAAATGAATTAGCAGAAAATTTTAATTTTCAGCTAAACGACGACAGATATGTATTGTAATTTTATTTATCGAAAATACTAAGAAAAAAATGAAAATTCAAATTTTGAGACAAACATCGCAAAATCTAGAAAAAATTTTGAGAAGGAATTGTAGCTTTTAACAAGTTCTAAAAAAAGTTTGAAATAAATTTTTTATAAGTCTTGTCATTTCGGTTTTATTTATCAAATATACTATGAAAAAATAGAAAATTCAGATTTTGAACCAAATAACGCTAAATACGAGGAAAATTTTCAAGGCGCAAGTTTAGCTTTTAAAAAGGGCTACAACATTTATTCTAATCACTCTTAGATGAAATTTAATACTTTGTTTTATTTATCGGAAAAATTCTACTAGAACTGAACATTCTTTTTTCATGTATCGAAAATACTATGCCCAAAATAGAAAATTCTATCAGCTTAATCCAAACGGGGCAAAATGTAATGAAGTTTTTGCAGGAATTCAGCTTTTAAAAATTCTGAAAAAATTTATTTGTATCATTTTTCGGCAGAACTCGTCGTTTTTAAATATGTTTCGAAATTTATAAGGAAAATCGAAAATGACTTTATCATGTCAAATGAGGCGAGATACGTAAAAAGGCGAAAAGAAGACTTTTAGTAATTTGTGTTTTATCCATCAAAAATACTATGAGAAAATTCCTATTTTAGCATATAACATTGCGAGATAGAGAAGATTATTCGAATAAAGGTAATTTAGATATAGCTCATAAAATAAATGTACATTTAAAAATGCCTATATAGAGCGCGTAGCGCGAGATCACGAACAGAATGTGCACTTTAAAGCCTGCAAAGCTTTGAGCAACTTAATCTTTAACTACACTTTATTACCTAGAAAATTCAGAATATAGAGATGCATAATAAGCTGCGGTCTAAAAGAAGCGATTTGCTCAAGTTTAATTTAAGCATTCTAAGTAGAAAGAATAAGATTTTGACAATAAACTTAATTTACTACAAAAAGAATGTTATTATATTTACTGAATTTTTGCAACTTTTATGCTGATAAGCGCTCGGCGCATTTAACGGTTTCGGTAAAAATTTGGAATTTTTCAAAAACAAGTTTATGAAATATTTTGCTTTTTTAAATTGCACATGGAAACTTTATAGGTATGCATAATGCAAAAATAATAAAAACTTTATTGAAAGTTTACAATAACAACACAATTATTTAGAAAAATTTGTTAGTATAAGTTAAGATTTTTTATAGATATATAGTTTTATTGTGCACTAAAATAGATCGGAGAAATTGCCAAAACGCAGTCATGCAAACATGCATAAAATAATAATATTTACGTCTTCAGAGGACATTTAGAACTTTTTTAAACAATATCACAAAACATTTATTTTCATAAAACAGTATATAGCGCAAAAAATTTTTAACCTGTATTTTTGT
>NC_046665.1:67644259-67661562 GCF_010883055.1 Belonocnema kinseyi
TTGACTGAAAGCGAGTGTTTGATGTTCTTCCTCTCCTTTTTACGATATTTTCTTCTCTATTCCTCTTCCTCCTTCCTTCGCTTCTTCACAATGTTACCTAACACCCCCTTCGCTTATGTTACTGTCCTTTTGTTGTTCTCTAGAAAGCCAGAACCTATTATAATCCTCCGTGCATCCACATTTCAGTGTCGCTAAAAATTGCTGACTTCCTTGCTCTCCTTTCTCACACAAATTTTGCACCCTCTCCCTTGGGATAATCCACACGTAGTTCCCGTTAAATCTTGACTCTCTTATTCTCTCATTCTCTGTTGCCTTCTCTCTCTCTCCATGCCGTGCTTTTTAACAATCTCATATACCTTCCTTCCTTGCTCGTGCATCCTGCCCATTTCATCCAATTGCAATCACTTCGTTCTAAAATACCTTTTCCTTACCACCTCCATCTTCGCACCCCTACGTCTGTTCTCCTTCTTCCACCAGCTTACTTCCTTTCCCTTCCAAAAATTTCTCTTCATATTAATACGAATAAATACTTTGTGAATAATAAGCAAGCTATCAATGTAATTTTTGTTATCCACTCAAAAATTTAACATACTTCTGATATTTGACAATTTATTATAGAACATTAAGTGTTTTTTAATAAAACAATAAGCTAGTAACTAAAATGTAGGGACATTATCACTTCTAATGTTCAAATTTGATGGATTAAAAATGAAGCATTGCAAGTTTTATAGTTTTATATTTAAAAAATTGGAAACGGAAAATTGAAACTATATATCTTCAAAATTCCGGGTTTAAAAACTAATATGACGATGAAAAATTTATAATTTAATGCTATAATTTTCTTCTACTATTTCCAAGATGAGCACCAAAAACTGTAACATTTTTTGCATTCTCATCATTTATGATTCCGAAAGTATAAGAATTGTCTAAAATTTGACACCTGAGTTTTTCAACGGATATTTATGTTTTGAGGACCCTTGACAGTATGTCGACAAGAACGTGAAGAAAATCTGAGAGAAGAATTAAAGATTTTCAAAATATGTACAATTTTTCTTTTGTATATATTTTGGTAGTACTCGCTTTTTGGATTCATGTATCGAAAATCCTAATTTTAAGCCCAATGATTGATTGATTAATTTATTTATTTTCTCCTGGGATTTCCTGTGGGGACACATGTCGAATACATTAAGATTGAGTACACTTTTATGTTCATAATGATATTAAATACAATGTAGGGTTTGCTTTTAAAGTTTCAAACAACAATATTGAACAAAGTTCGTTACAATAGATAATAATAATAATTGGCTAATAATAATAATAATAAGTGGCTCAATTGGTTAGACACTCGGACTTCACCTCAGAGGTCCGGGGTTCGATCCCTGAGTCGGTACCTCTAGAAATTTTTCAATGTACCTTTAGCGAGGTTCTGGTGGTTCGGAACCCACCTCAAGCTGTAGGTCCCCCCATTGTGTACTTGACTGCAACCCAGTCCGTCAATGATGGGGTAAAAACCAAGCTTTGTCTAATATGTCTGGACAGACTTCTCTCATCAGATCACTTGATTGCATTATAAAAATGCGTCCGGGACTGATGATATATACCGAGACAGCCCCGTGTAAAAATGATTAAATAAAAAATCCAACTCTAACAAAAAAAATGCCTTAGACATGTTGGGCAGTATAAGCCTCTGACAACATTTCAACACAGAAATGTTTTTTTAATAATAATCATAATAATAATAATAATAATAAGTTCTTTCATAGTAATATGTCATTTCACATATTCCACTAAGACTCTAAAGCATATATCTCACTTATACTCTACGAATTTATAGAAACGCAAGAAAAAAGAAATGCTTACTGCTACATTTCAAGAAAATGTGCAAAAACCTTATTTTCAAATAAAGAAACCGAATCACTTTCTACCACAGTGTCTGGCAAACTATTCCAGAGCGATTTCGCCGTTACAATAAAGGATCTTTGATATGAGACCGTTCAACTCTGTGGAACTCTGAGTCGTTTAGGGTTTCTAACTTCTTTATCCGTGACAGCAACCCTTTCAACAAATTGATCATACAAACACTCTGGACATCGCGATTTTAATATACTATCAGTATACCAACAGATATATAAAAAGAAATTTAAGAGAATAATTGTAGCCCGTCAAAAGACTTATAGTTTTTCTCAATCCACTTTTTAATAAGACTTGATATTGAAATTTAATTTATCGAAAATACTGCGAAAGAAATCAAAATTTCAAATTTCAGACAAACGACGCAAAATATAGGAAAAAGTTTCGAGAAGGAATTATAGCTTCTATAATTTCTAAAAAGTATTGAAAAACGTTTTTTTTTATGACTTGTCATTTCGGTTTTATTTTTAGAAATACTATGAAAAAAATGGAACATTTAAATTTTGAATCAAACGACACTGAATACGAGAAAAAGTCTTACAGAGCAATTTTAGCTTTAAAAAAAAACATTTATTTCATTCATTTTTGGAATTAAATTAATATTTTCTTTTATTTATCGCAAAAAGGATGAAAAAATGAAAAATTAAAAGTTTGAGCCAAACGACGCAAAATATGGAAAAAGTATTGAGTAAGAATTATGGCCTTTAAAAAAGTCTAAACAATTTTTTTTAAATTCTGAGATTGAACTTGTCATTTTGTTTCATTTATAGAAAATACGATGTACAAAATAGAAAATTCTATAATTTTAAGCCAAACGAGGCAAAATTTGGGTGAAGTTTTTGCAGAAATTCAGCTCTTAGAATTCTGAAAATATTTATTTATCCCATTTTTCGGCAGAACTCGTCGTTTTTAAATATGATTCGAAATTGATAAAAAAATCAAAAATGACTATATTACGCCAAATACGTAAAAAGGCGAAAAAAAGACATTTATGAATTAAACCGAAAATACTATGAAAAAGTTCCTATTTGTAGCATATAACATTGCAAAATCGGGAGGATAGTCCGCAGAAAGGTAATTACAAAGATTGACTTTTTATATACCGTGATTTTGACAAAGATACTTTCATTTTTGCAAACTATAATTAGGGGCTGTCCATTACTTACGTAAGGCAATTTAAAGCAATTTTGTCCCCCTCCCCCCCCTCAATAAGACAACATAAGATCCTAATAATAACCCCCCTCTAACTTACGTAAGATTTCTACCATAAATTCTAAAAAAAGTACAACTGGTTTTTTTTTAAGCCTGTTTATTCAAATAACAGTCCGGCACAGTGTTCATTTTACAATCCACTAATTATCACAACTAATTTTGTGAAATAAGATTTATTTTATTGTATATAAATAATATTAACTGAATGATCATCAATAGTTATAACAGAGTGCTGTTCAATTATTTTTTTTATTCACTTTCAGCGTTGTTTTCTGTGAATGGATTTGCAATCCAATCTTCAATAGAATTAATGATAGGTATTTACTGTTTACCCTGTTTCTTCTTGAACCACACACAAAACTTCATCTTTGCGTTTGTCTAACATTGAAGCAATTTTAGATTTCTTTTTTTGCCAACGAACAGTGTGCTGAAGCATCCTCATGTGAACTGTAGCTGTTTTTTTCGAAGCAAAATATAAGCCACATGTCTTACAACATCTATCCTTTAATTGTAACCGCACGCTTGGACAAAACAAGTCGTATGGCATCTGAATGAAATTATGTTGGATAGGCTCTTGATATGCTAATCTTTGGAAAAATGGTAAAAAAATTACGTCTTGACTCTTTTTGGTACTTTCCTCAATAGAGCTTATTTTTATTTTGCCAGTCTTGTAAGAGATTGGACAAGGAGCTGGGATGAATCTATCTGGTAAAAACGAAAGAATTGTACTTCGAAATTCACCACAGCATGCATTGTCCTTACATTTTACGATCTAAAAAACATATATTTGAAATTGAAATTTGTTTTGGAAATTTTTAATAAAATTTGTTTTCCAGAGAAGTCTTTGCCATAAAATGACTTTGCCGAGAGAAATGGAATTTAATATTAGCTATGAATTACCTGTAAAAAGTATTGTGATTCTCTCACGTGAATAGCGTACCAATTGGCATCCACGTCATCGAGTATTTCAAAATCACTATCGGGATTTATGTATTCTGCGATAACTGCATATGAGTCAACAATCACACCACCCCAAACGTCTGCTAGAGCATTACCACAAGCCGCAATATTTTTCAATTCTAGATCTGCGTCTATCGTTCTGCCACGCTCATTTAAATGAGAACCATGAGCGTCGTGCTTCAAAACAAGACCCGACAGTTCTTTGCTCAGTGGCGCCATTCTTCGCTCTACGCGATTATATGCGCTTGGACCAGGTGCATTAGTTATGATAAAAAGAGCATCTAAATCATTTTGTTTGAAATGTTCGATTGCGTAAGCAATCGTTTTTGGGTACCTAAAAGTGTCAAAGACCGAGAGTGGTTCGAGAGCATTCTTGGCGCAGCATAATTCAAAAATACGAATTTTTAGGTTAATGACCTTACGTAAGATCCTCTTCAAATTCATTTTATTTTATAGTAAGACATCGTAAGATTTTTCTGACCCCCCCCCCTAAATTGCCTTACGTAAGTAATGGACAGCCCCTTACTACAAAACAAATCGTGTTCCCCAATTACTGAATTTTTGTCACGTTTATGCTAAAAGGCGCTTGGAGCGTTCAAAAATTATTAAACTTACGACTACGACAGAGATTTGGATTTTTTTAAAAACAAGTTAATGAAATATTTACTTTTTTTAAACATTATATATCGAAACTTTACAGGTATACATAGTTCAAAAATATTAAAAATATTACTGAAACTTTCTAATAACAACAGAAAATATTGCGAAACATTGTTTACTGTAAGCCTACATTTTTAGTGGTACGTAATTTTATTATGTTTTCCAAACCATATCAGAAATATTCTAAAAATACGGTAGCAGCTATTTTGAAAATGATTAAATTCATAACTTAAGCAGGCATTTTAGATTTTTGAAAACACGTTCATTATATATTTATTCTTCTAAAAGTTCGTATATCCAAGCCTTGTAAGTATGCATAGAACATACCGTTTTTGAGGGTGTATAATTATATTCTACACTAAATTAGATTGGAATAATTAACAAAACTCGGACGCAGAAATTTAAAAAATGATAATATTCATGACTTAGGTAAAGATTTGGAATTTTTCATAAACAAGTTTATGAAATATTCATTTTTTATAACATTCTATATCGAAACCTTACAAGTATGCATAACGGCAAAATAATAAAAATATTATTGAAACTTTTCAAGAACAACACAAAATATTAAGAAACATTTTTTAGTATAATTCTACATTTTTGAGAGATATATAGTTTTATTGTGTACTGAAATAGATCGGGAATACTCGTAAAACTCGAGCGCAAATATTAATAAGACTAATATTTACGTCTGCGGTGGACATTTGGAATTAAAGAAAAACAAGGTCATAAAATATTTATTTTCGTGAAACAGCATATAGCGAAAAAAAATTTTTAGATACATTTTTACAGATATATACTTTTATTGTGTTTTCTAAACTTTATCTTAAAAATTTGTAAAACTCGGAAGCAGTAATTTTCAAAATTATCAAATTCACGACAGCGGTAGAAATTTTTAATTTTTCAAAAACATGTTTTGAAACAAAAGCATCCCTCACTTGCGTGTTCTGTTTTAAAGCAGGTGCGTATCTTTTTTCATGGACTCTAATTTCTATGTCTTTTTTTTACATAAACAGAATTATTTGGCTGAAAGATGTAAGGAAACTTTTTGCAAAAGGATGATATTTGCTGCACAAAAGTCCTTACTGAAACACATGAAATTGCTCTTAACCTTAAATTTAAGGGGGTATTAGATTTCTTACGAGAGATATTCTTTTGCCACAAAATAATATTTCTTCCAAAATTATTTTATTTTAAAACTTTCGCATTGGTCTTTTACTGCTGAAATATAAATGTTGAAAATAGCTTAAAATGATACTATTTAAGGTTTGATCAAACGATTTATTAACTAAGTTAAAGTTAACCAAATATTTCAAAATTTCAATTTTTTGCCATCGAATGACAAAAACCAATTTCACCGTATTCGATATCTATTTTATAACCAAGCCAATATTTTGAGCTATTTAAAAAATCGCTATTTCAATAGAAAAATGATGGGGACCAACCCTAACTTCATAAAAAAAATTCTACAGTGTCGAATTAATATTTTAGTATAAAAAAATAAGAAAAAGGCTTAAAGCCTGAAAATACAGCTATTTAAATAACGCGTCACAATTCTCAAAGAAAGGATATGTGCAAGTTTATTTTAAAATACAATTAGTAATTTCACAAATTTATGTATTAAATAAGCTCCAAGAACATCAATAAATATTATAGTTGAGTACCAACATTTAATAAAGTTAAGCAGCAGCTGGCTTTGGAAAAATAACAACCCTGTTGAAAATTCCTATAAAGAATCCTGTATAGAATCTTACATAGAAACTTTGCAAGAACCTTTGCATGATTCTATGAGGCTTCCTATGTGGGTTCTGACGTATGACTCCTTCAAGGAAAAGTGACAAGGATCTTATGTAAGTTCCTGTATATTTTTCTGGTCATCGTGAAATGGCTGACTTAGGATCTTACTCAGGTACTTTAGAGATTTCTAAACGGGAACCTATACAGGAATAATTTTCATGCATATATAAAATGACACAGGATATTACAAAGGTTCTGGCACTGAAACCTGTGCATGGAAAAATGGTATTTGTGCGATTTAATTTATATTTATTTATAAATTTGCACAATTCTGAGGATTCGAATCCTCGAACTGCTGACTACTATTTCTAAACATAAACCAAGAGTGCGTAAACATGCGCAGTTATCTAGGCTTAACAATTTAGGTATCATAAAATTTCTAGCCACTCATCCGACGAACTCGAACCACACATTCGAGTCACATATGCACCGCGCGTGTGGGTGATTTGGGTACCTGGGTAGGATCCTATGTCAGCCATTTTACGATGACAAGGAAACTGTACAGGGACCCACAGAAAATCCGTGTCTCTATTCCTTGAAGGAGTCATATGTCAGAACGCACATAGGAATCTCTTAGCGTCCCGTACAGGCCCTTGCAAAGTTCCTATGTAGGATTCTATACATGATTTTATATAGAAATTTTCAACAGGGATGGAATGACCGATTACCTTGTTTTTAAAAAATTCTAAATCTCTGCAAAAGTCGTAACTTTGAAATTTTTGGAAACTCGGTGTCAGAGAATTGACGATTTTTCCAATATATTTTAGTACGCAATAAAACCATATATATCTCAAGAATGCAGGCATACTTTAAAATGGCTTACAGTATTTTGCGGCGTTTTTGAAACATTTCAGTCATCTTTTTATTATTTTGAGGCAATGTATGCGGGACATTAAAATATTCATAAGTTATCGAATAAAATCGCTAATAAAGTTATGGATATTACTCTTACACGTATTAAAAATGCGCAAAAACATCACTTTTTCTTTTAGTGTAGGAAATTCCAATAATACAATGCTGTAAAAGTTATGCGGAAAGTTTTGAAATAAAAAAAATGGCAAATTTTGTAGCAGTTCCTTCACACATTTTGAGGAATATTTTTGATTATTTTTGACCAAATGTATAACTTGTCAAGACAAAAATATATAGTGGTAACAAATTTAAAAGAATTTCAAAAATAATTGAAAATTTTTACTTTATCATTTATGTTGGAATATAAAAGATACTCAACTATATTTATTATTGTCTCAGTATTGGACATACTTTTTACGTTGTGTCAGTAATGGTCGGTTTATCTTATATGGGGAATTTACAATTATTTTCAAAAAGGCTAGACTGCTTCTTTGTCGAGCATTTGCACGCATACAAAATGTTTCAAGAAAATTGTTATAAGTATTGTATTTTAGAATATAAAGACCTTTCTTCTGGTGCAATCATCACCAGTAAAAACAAACTACGTGATGGATATTGGTACATACTAAAAAATTGGATGTAACTTTAAAGAGGATGAAAAAAAAAGAAATAATATTCTAAATACATTGCAATTTATTGTCATCTTAATTTCATTGCGGAGACGGTATATTCTAAGGGGTTTCATTTTAAATGTCTACTTTTTTAAATGTTGAAACTTCTGATCTTTTACATTTACAAGCTGAATTAGAATTCAATTTTGTAGGCAGCAGATTTAAAATCCACATATTTATAATTTTAGGTACTTCGAAAGGAATGAAAGGTTTACAATGTAACGTCTTTTTAATGGACTTAAAATTTTTTAAATGTATTACTTGAAAAACGTACAAATTTGAGAAGTCTATAAGTTTGTAAGTTGAAAAAATTAGAAATTTTGAAGAGAATGTATTAAAACTGTCCATAATTACAAATGAATTTTATAAAATTAATGAAATTATTTATAAAATTACCTAGTTTCTTACTTTCAAGGCCTCGAATTTTATGAGCACTCAATTTTGATGGACTGGAGATTTGAAATATTTTCATTCTCAAAGCTCATAATTCAAATAAGGAATTTCAAAGCTTACTAAATTCAACGAATTCATTTAGCAAAGCAAACTATTGAGATAGATAATTAGTAATTGCGAAATAAAAGTAAACAAGAGCGCTAAACTTAGATTTAATATAAAAAGGCATCCCTGCAGATCCTGAGCTCGTTGATAGAAATGCTATACGACACCTTTGCGCTGGAGAGACTTATACATACCTGGACGTGCCACAGAGTCGCATTCACGATGTGAAATTCATAACAGATACTCTCCGAAGCAGATACAAACGTCTCATCTGGCAGATTTGGTCTTTCGAACTGTCGGCGAGGAACAAAGTATCTGCAACGAACATGCTTGCCGTCCCGGTAATACTCTATTCATTTAGAGTAGTTCCATGGAGGAAGAACGATCTCAGATCCCTTGATATCGGGATAAGAAAGGTTATGCATATGTCGCGGAATATTGAGTCTTGGATGTCTTCACAACAGAATTATTCTAGGTACAGCACATAAAGTCGCAAATGGAAGACTCCCTCTTCTTAAAATGGTCAGGAATCACGAGGAAGTGGGCAAAGGAGCGTTTCTGTACAAAGCAGCGGAGGAGGCTGCTGAATCACTCGGACTTAAATTCAGTATCAGGGGTGAGCAAAATGCATCAAATTTTATCTATCTCGAGTACTCACTCCTGAAAGCCCGGATTAAGAAAGCACAAGAGAAAAAGTTTCGTGAACAGCTCCTCGATAACGTTTGCTTTCCTTAAATCGCCCGGATTGAAGTCTGGTACGAAGGATTTCATTTTGGCATGTCAAGACGGTGTCATTTCCACCTTAACATACCGCCGCCACATTTTGAGCCAACATATTCCCGATGATAGCTCCAGGGCATTCCATGCACACCCCGAGCATTTAGCTCACATACTATCTAGTTGTCCAACTTATGTGGGAACGACCTACATCCAGAGGCACAATGCGGCACTAAGAGTGCTTTATTATCATCTCTGTCACTCTTACACTCTTATTTTCGACAATTGTTTCTGTTGCACACTCGAGGCCAGACAGTGTTCTTCTTGACTTCGAGAAGCGAACCATGTTCGTTATCGCATTTTGGGCACCAGCTGACAAAAACATCATAGTCAAGGAGAAAGAAAAGAAAGTGAGGTATAGAGACTTTATAAGGGAGTTGCAACGATTGTACCCGGAATATTCTGTTAAACTAATTGTCCTTATCATCGGCGCTCTTGGAGGTGCCAAGCTTTCACTGGTTACTAGCCTGAAAAGCATCCCTGCGTGTCAACAAAATGCTAAAACACTTGCGGGAAAAATGCAGAAGGCGGTTGTCCTTGGGTCGCTCCGTGTTCTCAGGGTGCACGAAACTATTGCTGGATTATCGTATTAATTCTGTTACAGACTGTAACCACCTATCTCACATTCGTGAGACGTTGTTGTGGCTGATTTTTTACTGCGATTTCGTTGGGAGCGGGAGCAATTTTTCTGACTACCACCCGCTCCCGGCTGAATCCTGCGGTTGTCTTTATGACAAATTTTTAACATATTTGATAATAGTATTATAAATTACATTACAATTGAAAGAATGCCTGAATCAACTTTTTAAATTTTCGTGCCTATAATATTGTTAAATATTACATCTGAAAACCATAAAACATTTGGTTTATATGTGCAAGCCTTCTCAGTAGTGAGACATTCTCAGGGTCTTTCATACTACAGATACAGCTCTCATTCTCGCAAGCGGTGAACCTTGCGTTCTAAATTTTCAGCGATTGTCGAGCAAATTTTATACCGCTGCTTATTTAAATTCCGCAATTAACATTCTTGAATTCTTCTAAAATGTTTTATAATTCTTAAATAATTATTGATCACATTCTTCAACAAAGAGTTTTAAAACTTTATTCGACTTTTTCTCGTATCTGAGACTAATTCACAAAGTCGATGAATTTGTAAGCGACTAATTGTTTCCGTGTACGACTGGCTCAGGTTCAGTAAAATTTTCTTTTGCAGCTAGCTTTGCTAGCCTATCCGATACCTCATTGCCCTTGATTCCGCTGTGTCCAGGGATCCAAAGCAGAGTGACTCGGTTGTCTGGCTCTAGCTTATTCAGTACCTCCAAAAACTCCTGAGCTAGTAGCGACATAGTCTTTGTTTCATTCAGGGCCATAATAGGAGCCCTGCTTTCTGAGTAGATACGGATGTTTCTATATTGTCATACTACTTTGCGTTGTAGGCGCACTGGAGCATGGCCATAATCTCAGATTGTAGAACTGTGGCGTAGGACCCCATCGCAATCGTTGAAGCTCATTCCATTCCTTCTGTGATATACACCAGCACCTGCATTTTCCTTGTTCCTGGAGCCATCTGTAAATCAGTTGTCTCCATCACTGGGCAAGTGTGCCTCACCATTAAGCCATTTCTCTTTCATGGATAGGCTAACTCAGGACTTCTTGTTGAAGCATCCAGATGCTGGCCGTGCACGATAACCAGTATATCGTCCGCATTGTCTATAATGTGGTAGCCCTGACTCGCGAGCAGATGAAGCACTTCATCCACTACCAGGCACCACAGCAGGGGTGATAAAACACCTCCCTGCGGACATCCCGAGTCAACGGTTCCACATAAGGTGGTATCGCCCTTAGTCGTAATTAGGTTCCTGTTGGCCAACATGTGGCAGATCTATTCCACGACTGCAATTGGCACATCGTGTGCGGTCATAGCCGCTTGGATCATTTCTCCAGAGGTGTAGTTAAAGGCTCTTTCGATTTCCATAAATGTTCCAATCGCGAGGATTTTCTGCTTCATTTGTCCTTTTATTAGGTTAACTGCTGCGCTCAGGGCCATCTCAGTCGAGAGATATATACATATACATATACACATTATGGCTTCTTATTTAACCTTACGAATTTTTAAAAAGGGAACTGTTCTAAGAAATGAAAATTTTCGGTACGCGCGTAACAAAATAGTGCAAAGTTTTTTTAGTTAAGCACTATTTTAAATGTGTTATCAAATAAATTGTAAAAAAAAATTAAAAAAGTTTACTTTCCGTTTTGAAAAACTTTAATTTTCACCAAATGTGCAGAAAATGTTTTTGGTCAAAATTGTAATTATAAACTTCGTTGTAATTTTGAATGCGCAAATCAATACTTCAAAAGAAAATTACCAGAAAAATAAAATGTTAAACTTATAAAATTTTTGTTAGGTTTGGTTTGATACTTTATATGTTATAGACCAGACCCACCGAAACAAAAGTTTTGTACTGATAAACTTGTCAGTTTATGATTTTCTGTATACAGAATGTTCATCACTAACAAATAAGTGCAGGAAGCGTGCCCTGCCATAAAAAAGTCATAATTCATTTTTTGCGTTGTTTTAAGAGCGCTTAAATATTCAAGCATGGAAATCGACATTTTGTGGGGACCAAAATCACAGGAATTTTTTATTATACTATTTTTGTCGTAAATTAATGCATAGTACACATGGAAAATATATCGTAGCAGGGAAATTCGTTGATTTCAGTTTACTAGTTGTTTTAAGCTCTTTTAAATATTCATGTAAGGGAATCGATATTGCCTACGACGAACCGTTTGCAATGTACAGTGTTATAAACAAATATCGAGGATGATAATATCTTGAGCGGAAAAAGAATTTTTTCGAGCGATTAAAAATTTCTTTCTCGAACTTGTTGTCGTAAAAGTTTATATTTTTAAGAGGAAATCGCACAGAAAAAACAGAAGATAAACTTTAAATCGGTTTTCGACGAAAGCTTCTTTGCCACAAAAAAAAAAATTTTCTGCAAAAAATCTTATTCTTTGTTTTTTCCGTGCGTTAGCCTCTTCATTTATTAATAAACAATTTTAAACTAAATGACTAAATACCTAACTAAATACCTAAATAATAACAGAATAATTTATAACAATTGATGTGATGATGACTCTCAATAACCAGAATTAACTTAAATTCTTTTCATTAATCCTGGCCGCATGATTAAACTTTTCACTCTCGTGACATTTTCTCTCACGATGAGTAATTATTTATTTACAGCCTTATAAACAATGTATTTTTCATAAATATACGCTCCTCTAAGAGCCATAATTTACAAGGTATTCGAGATTAACTTTAATTATATCCTTATTTTAACCGTAAACAATATAATTATCTTGGGTAGCATTTTCGATATCTGCACCCTATTCTTTATAACTATTGTTATTAACAAAGACGCTCAATTCAGAAAATAGATTTTTCGATTATTTTATTCTTTGATATTTTATTTATTTAGAGTATCTTGGGTAGAATTATCAATATCTGTACTTTTTGTTTATAAGTATTGTTATCAATGAATGTTCAATTAATAAAATCGACAAACTCTCATCGAACGAGAAAATATAAAAAAGAAAAAGTTTTATTGTTTTTAATTTTGAAAATTAAGAAAAAATATATATTATCTTAATTGAGCGTTTTTGTTAATAACACTTGTTATAAACAATAAGACGCAGATGTCGAAAATGCTACCTAGGCTAATTATATTGCTTATGGTAAAATTAAAGATATAAAAAAAGATATCGCGATTATTTGAAAATTGTGGCTTTGAGGGGAGCGCATATTTATAAAAAATACATTGTTTATTATTATATTGTTATATTATTGTTATATTATTATTGTTAATTTAACTAAACAAATTATCAACAAACAATTATGTTATTCATGATAGATAAAGGTTTCTCAACAATTTGAAGCAATATTAAGACACTGGTTAACCTGGGTGATTTTTTATTAACAAATGAAGATTATAAACGTTATCGTTCTAAACATAGCAACTTTTTAACAATAATTTAGAAAAAGAAGTTTTTAATCAATCGGAAGAATTCCTTTTCCTCTCAAAAGATCTAACCACGATATATACAGTGTACAAGTTTTAAATTTAAATTTTTCTCGGGGACCCATAAGAGCGTACAGAAGTTTTGTTGGCCACCGGACTAAGAAGAACAGGAAAAAAGATAGGAAGAGCTTGCACTAAAAACTCTGGGATCAATTTTATTGCAGGTAATTTCAAGATGGTGTTTCATCTCACTCGTAGTTGGGCTACGAAACTCGTTAATTGTTTTTGCTGCAAAACTGTATAAGTAATTGACAGTAGGTGACGTCTCGTACCTCAAGTCCGAGGGAAACGGTACCTTGTGAAGTGATACCATTCACACTACCAAGCCTAACTTTTGTTGCAAGTATATGGTAGTCTGAAATTATAGTTAGATTCGCACTTTGTTTTTGCTGTGCTAGACGCACCATTTTAATAGATATACCATAATATGTTAGAAAATTAGATCTTACTTCTAATAGGGTATCAAAGAGATTTTTTGGGGAAATATCAAAGAAAAGAAGTAAGAATTATCTATTGTGGAGAATGCAGGGAAAGAAACGAGATAAAGTACGAGGCACAGTGGGAGGAAATGCACTTTTTTCGTTCAAAAATGTCCAGAGCCTTCAATTTTAGTCCGATCTTTAATGTTTTTGAAATTAAAATTCATTAAATTTTGAAGAGTTTGACGGTATAAACTTTTGTCTCTTCTACTTTTTTATTAATAATTTTTTCACTCAAAGTATGGAAAAACTGAAATTTTTACGTTAAAATTTTTTACGTTTTAATAACTGATTAGGTAAACTTTATATTGTCTTAAATGAATATTTAGGGGCTCATAGAATACAAATAATTTGTTTATTATTCCATTTATTTGTTATAAACAAAGTTTATGAACAAATGAGCAAATAGTCTTATCATCGGTAAAAAAAATTCTGTTTATTAAAAGTGCTTCAAATTAATGTAGGAATGATGTATAATTACAAGAATAATTTAAAAGTTTACAATAACCATTGTTATCCTTGACCTCATAACTTGAAGTTAATTGTGAAATACGGTTGTGATGGTTCTTCAAGCCAAAGCACGTACAAGCAAAAGAAACATGATCCAGATATGGTGGATAGTAGTATTTTAACAGTTTTAATGGTACTACTGCGACTTCACTTAGAGAATTTGGTAAATTCTATAGTATGGCAAAATCCTAATTCATCGTCAACATCATATTGCAGGCCAATACGATAGGAATTCGCAAAAAAACCCAAGAAAAAACCAATTCATTAATATCACCACTTCAAAAATAAATCGATAAAATTACGCCCACAATAATAAAGGACGATTCCGGTACTTTTGTGATAAGCACTGATATGATATTGACGATGCTCGACCAAAAAGTTTGCCAGGCTCTTTCTGGAACTTTATCATCTATGACATGATACATTTGTTAAGCTACACCTAAAGAGATGAATAACTTTGATAGAGTCAAAGGCAAAGTTATAGATATCAATTCATATGATTATGGATTGTCATCATTAGATGCTAGGATTCATTTTATGGAAAATCTTTTACATATAGCCTATCGATTCTATTTTAAGAAATGGCGAGTAGATACGGATGTATATGTTACAGGAAAAGTCCGATGTGCCGTTACACCGTAGTCTTCCTAGTCCCTCCGCGAATTGACTGAGCAGTGCCAGGCAAAGTCCGAAATGGCACTTTCACTTCGGACTCTGCCTAGTCAAATCACGAAGTGCCCGACAAGCTCAGGCAAAGTCCGGAGTGAAAAGAAAACCTATGGACTTCACTTTTCTCGCTGCACAGTAGGCTGGCTCGAAAATGTACAATTCAAAATAGGCTACAGGTCGCAATTGTTACCGGATTTGAAAGTTTTTTTTATAGAAATGATCAGCATTAAATTTTTAAGAAAATTAATTGATTATATTTATAAATTTTTGTTTCAATGTAATAATTTATTCAACGCAAGATATTTTCTAAAAACGAAATAGAAAAATAAACACGATATGTATCATATTTAGTGTAGTATCTTTCTAAATTCGAAATACGCGACGAGTTTTCTGCAATTTTGAGGGCGCTACATTTTTCTTCGAATTTGATTTTCATCGCTTGATTTTCCGCTACGTAGGCCATCACTAAGAATTTTCAATAGTACTATCGATTTATAAATATTATTCCCAAATGATAAAAACAACTTATTCGAAAATCTACACTGAAACTCAGACCATAAGATAAAAAATTTACTTTTAAAATACATCCAGTATTAGATCAAGAACTTTATTAAAACTAGATTAAAAGAACTAGATTAAACTATTGCCGTTTTGAGGATAACTAAGTCGGAGCATCAGTCCCTAAATAAAAAGGTTATGGGAGGGAGGGAGGGAGTGGGAAGATAAATTTCTTCCATTAGTTGCGAAACCAATACGAAATTGAAAGGAAGTTTTGTTTTGAAGTGTTATTGTTAAACCATTTTCAAACCAGATATTCAAATTACCTAATTTAATCAGACAGATTTTTTATTTGCCATACTAAATCTTAGTAGCATTGTCTGAATAGCGATTTTCTATCTCAATGAATTAATATTTTAAATGTTAATAACAAATTTTAAGAACAAAACACCTATTACCTATACGGAATATGTTTCTATGAATTCGTATTAAATAATCGGCTTTTCCTGAAAAGGCTTAAATTCGGAAACTATTCACACTTTAGAACAATAAAAATATAAAAAATGGATTGTTTATGGTTTCTAAATCTATTTATGTTAAATAAGATACATATTGAGTTTTTAAAATTTTTGTTTAGAAAAAATTTTGCGTTGAATGAATATATATTGAAATAAGAATTGATCAATGTACTCAAAAAGTTATCTTAAAAATCTAATGCTTATCATTTCTATAAAAGCTTTCAAATCTGTTCACAATTGCCATTTATAGACTATTTTGAATTTCAAATTCTCGAGCCAGTCCACTGTTCAGCGGAAAAAGTCAACCCCAAAGCTTTTATTTTTACTACGGAATTTGCCTGAGCCTGTGCGGCACTTCGCGATTTGACTACGCAGAGTCCGAAGTGAAAGTGCTATTTCGGACTTTGCCTGACACCACTCAGTCAATTCGCGGAGGGAATAGGCAGATTGCTGTGTGACGGAACAACGGATTTTACCTGTAACATATATGAAGATTTGCAAAAGAAGGCGAAGACTTGACTTTGCACAGCTTTTCATCAGAAGACAGGATTGGTAATAGATGCAGTAAAACAAGGCTTAGGCACATCCAATGACGGGAATACCGCAAGAGCTTTTCGCAGACCCTGAAATAAAAGCAGGAATTACAGGCAGAGACTTGGAGTTAGTGGAAAGATTTGCGTACATTATGCATAAATTAATAAGTACAGAGCAAACTGACTTGGAAACATTTGAAATACGAGGGTGGATTGATAAGTTTCCGGCCTGACCAAGAAAAACAACGTTTTTAAGAATTTTTTTTTTTTATTTCTCAACATAATCTCCTCCAAGGCTGATACATTTCTCATAGCCGGTGTTCTAGTCTAGTAATGCCATCTCTATAGAATGATTCGTCAAGCTCCTCAAAATACCCATTTACAGCTTCGATTACTTCTTCATTGTCCGCAAATCTCTTACCGCCAAGCCATTTTTTGAGGTTAGGAAACAGAAAATAGTCACTCGGGGCTAGGTCTGGAGAGTAGGGACGGTGCGGCATCAATTCAAACTTCAGATCGTTGATTTTAGCCATCGCAACGAATGACTTTTTGGTCCACTGTTAGCAAACGCAGCACCCATATGCAAATGTTGGTGCAAAATATTGTGCACACGTTCATATGACATCTTACAGGTCTCAGCTATCTCACGCACTTTTAATCTGCGGTCTTCCAGCAC
>NC_046665.1:67661662-67667066 GCF_010883055.1 Belonocnema kinseyi
CTATCTAAGGATGGTACTATAGAACGCCACCTCAAGGTAGGCCTAGTGGCGCCATCTCTTGGTCAGGCCGGAAACTTATCAATCCACCCTCGTATATACAATGGAAACCGCAAAACTGTTCGTACGTTTAAACCATTGGTATTACATGCCTGTAACTGCCCATAAGATATTTTTGCATTAAGCTGATGTTATGAAACATTTTCCATTACCAATTGGACAGTTTTCCGAAGAAGCAGGTGAAGCTCGGAATAAAGACTACAGGAATATTCGAGAGTTCAATTCACGCAAGTTTTCTCGTGTTGCTACTAACACTGATTTAGCACACAAGCTGTTCATGAGTTCGGACCCATGTATCAGTTACGAAAGAAGAAATATTTCAAAATTCTGAAATTAATAAAAAACTACTTGTTTTTCTGCATTCATTGCCAATTCCGTTTTCTGATATGAATCTCTGCAAACTTAGGAGTTTGCCTATCAAGTCGGTGGGTTATTGGCAAAAGATTTAAATTGAGTGAATCTTAGCATGCAGTGTTATGATACATTCTCAATCTATTGCGATTGAAACCCCCACTTTTTCTAAGTGAAACTACCAAAATTTGGAATTTGTTTATCTGAATTGTTTATGAAGATTTAAGTGGTTATATTTTACTAAATATTATAAAAGATATATTTTTCAGGATTATCAGTAGCCATTCTAGCGATTAAAGAAAATGAAAATTTGATAAAACTTTAAATTTGAATATTTTATCACGAGAATTATTTATAACAATTGTTATTGTTAACTTTTCTAATATTTTTGTGATTAGCAGTCATTCATCCAATAGCTTAAAAGATTTCCAGTGCAAAAACAAAAAAATTTCTATGCGAAAGGGCCAAAATTTTGAATTTGTTTATCTAATTTGTTTATGAAAATTTGAATTGTTATATTTTATCAAATATTATTAAATATTTATTATTTTAAGAAAAGCCTGAAGTCGTTCTAGCAATTGAAGGAAATTATAATTTGAAAAAATCTGAAATTTTAATATTTTGCTATAAGAATTGTTTATAACAATGGTTATTATTAGCTTTTAAATCATTGGTGTAATTATACATCATTCCTACATTAATATTAAGCACTTTTAGTAAACAGAAAATTTTTTTCACCGACAATAAGACTATTTGCTAATTTTTTGATAAAATTTGTTTATAAAAAATAAATAGACTAATGAGCAAATTATTTGTATTCCATGAGTCCCTAAACATTCATTTAATACAATATAAAGTTTGCCTAATCAATTATTAAAGCGTAAAAAATTTCTGTTTTTCCATACTTTGAGTGAAAAAAACATTAATAACCAAGTAGAAGAGACAAAAGTTCAGAGTGTCAAGTTCTTCATAATTGAATGAACTTTAATTTAAAAAAAAAATTTCATCGGACCAAAATTGAAGGCTCAGGACATTTTTTAACAAAAAAGTGCATTTCCTCCCACTGTACAAGGTTGCGTGGGGAGCGTTAAGAAGGTATTTATCAGGATGTCAGGGGGGAAATTTGCAGTCAGTAAGTTCATTTTTTGGAGGAATTAGACCAAGCCTTTTTAATAAAGGTGTGGTGTAGCTTTGTGGTGACGATTTGATTAAGATAAAAACTAAATTTCTGCAAAATCTTTATTTTCAATCTATTTTGAAGAATTCAAATTATCAATAAAATGGTTAAATCAATAACCAAAAGAAGCACTTATTATCAACAAAATGATTACATTTTTAGCAAAAAAGCGCATTTGTTACAAAGTAGTTTAGTTTTTTAACCCAAAAATAAGAATTCTCAATGATATAAGTGCATTTTAGGCCATATAGCCAAGAAGATTAATTTTCTATTAAAAGAGACGAATTTTTAATGAAATGGTTACATTATCAACCAAGAACATGAATTCTCAATTAATTCCTTCGTTGGCATTGACGAAAAATGCGACAAAATTTTCCTTGCCATGTGTGGCATTCGAAGGAACGGATCCAATATGGTGGACGAAAATACAAAAGACGGCTCGATTTGGATTAATCTCGGCACTTACGGGGTTTTGGGGTCGCTGAATACGAATTTGAAGTCAAAATTCGAAAATTTTAAATAACGGATATTTTCGTCCACCATTTAAAATGTTTGCATTTTAACTTCACTTTCGGGTGCAGCGACCCCAAAAACCCGTAGAGACCAAGATTTATCGAAATCGACCCGTTTTTTTGTATTTTCTTTCGCCATATTGGATCCGCCATGTTGGATTTCTGAATTTTGACTTCATATTCGGATTCAGCCACCCCGAAAACACAAGGATACAAATTTTCAGGATAATACATTTTCCTGCCACTTTGGGCACTTTTTGTCGAATTCTCTCTGCCAACGAAGGGGTTAAAATGAAGAATCTTCAACCATAGAAATTAATTTTTAACAAATTAGTTTAGCTTTGAATCAAGTGATTTAATTTTTAACAAAAAAACATTAATTCTCAAGATTTAATGTAATATTCGATATTTCAGTTAACAAAGATTTTAATTGTAAATGAAAAATAGTTGAATTCAACCATAAGAGATGAATTTTCAATATAACAGTAGAATTTGTAAACAAAAAGTTGAAGGTTTAATTTGGAAATAGGAATTTCAACAAGAAAAGAATTGTAAACGAAGTAATTGAATTTTCAACTAAGGCTCAATTTTTGACCAGACCTATTATTTTTTCTACCAAAAAAAGAATTTTTCACAAAATATATGAATTCTCAACTCAAAAAGATCCATTTTTAAGAAAAACTGAAATGGATACATTTACAGTAATTATCCGAAATATCAAAAGAAATATTTTATTCACCCCTAATCATAAAAATAAAATTTCACGTACTTTAACACTTAAAATTGAATTTATTTCCTAAAGTACACCATACATATTTTAAAATCTTTAGAAATCCTACAAAACTCTTTTTAATGTCTTAAAATAAAAGAATCTCCCTCTTGCTTGTTTTCTTTTAAACCACTTACATATATTTTTTACACAATGAGAATTATTTGGCTGCAAGATTAGATGAAGTTCATCGCAAAGGTATTATCTTTGCTGCAAGAATGTTCTTTCTGACACAAAGGTAAGTCCTCTTAAGCTTAAATTCGAGAGGAAATTCTATTTGTGACAAGAGATATTATTTCCATACAAAAGATCATTTCTCTGAGTGTCTCCAGAAATGTTTATAAATATATAAAATTGTTTAAGTTCCCTCAAAATATTTAGAAATTTGTGGAAATCCGTAAAAATATTTTTAAATTTCTTGAAAGCCCATTTTGTTTAATAATAAAAAAAAATAAAACTGTTTACAATAAAACTGTTGTTTAATATAAGAGACATGGTTTTGGGATGCAAGCATAAAATGTAAAAACCCAGAAATCCAGAAATTTGAGAAGTGCAGTCTATTCTATTCTACTAATTAAAGTTTAAAAGTTGATTTTTCATTTTTAAACACGCTTGAATTATTTTTCTTTGAAACTTTACTATATACTATTCCTAATATTAAAATAAAATATATTACTAATTCTGTTTTTGATAAATTTCAGATCTTTTTTTATGAGCTAAAGATACGGCGTATTCAGCATCTCATCTTTCTAGTGCCTCCTGTAACAAAAATAAAATGAAGAATATTTTTTGAATTTGTAAATAAGCTATCAATATAATGTGCTATCCACTAAAAAATTCAACAGACTTCTGATAGGTGATAACTTATTATTTAGATTAAAATTCTTTAAACAAGGAAATAAGTAATGAAGCATTGCAATTTTTACAGTTTTATAATTTAAAAATTTCGAAATAGAAAATTGAAACTAGATACCTTTGCAATTCAAGTTTTCAAAACTGATCTAAACAAAAAATTAAAAAAAAAATTTTACTATTTCTAAAATGAGCACTAAAAACTAAAAAAATGTTGGTTTATTCTCATTATTTAAGATTGAGAAATATTAGAACCTTCCAAAATTCCACAACAGAGTTTTTCAACGGATATTCTAATTTTTATAATACGCGAAAGAAAATGTAAGAGTTCATTTACCAGCATACCTTGACCAACGATTATAGTTTTATCTCTCGAAAATGTTATAAAAAAAATCGGATATTCCGATTTTACGCCAAATTACAACAAAAACGTTAAAAAATCTGAGAGAGAAAAAAATTGAATTTTTTAAAACAAATTTTCTTTATCCATTTTTTTGCAGGACTCGTTTCTTTGTTTTTTGCGATAACAATTTTGAAGTCGAAACTCCTCATTTTAAGCTAAACGACAACAGATATGTAAGCAAAAGTATATGAGAAAAATTGTAGCCTTTTAAAGACTTATAATTTTTTCAAACGATTTTTTTATAAGACTTGATATATTAGCTTTATTTATTGAAAATACTATGAAGAAAATAATAAATGCAACTTTGGAACCGAACGACGTTAAATACGGGAAAATTTCTTGAAGAGCAATTTTAGCTTTTAAAAAGCGCTACAAAATTTATTTTAACCATTTATAGATTAGATTTAATACTTTTCTTTATTTATTGGAAAAATAATGAAAAAATAGAAAATTAAAATTTTGAGCCCAACGAGACAAAATATGGGAACAAGTCGTGCGTAGTAATTATGGATTTTAAAAAGATCTAAAAATATTTTTAAAAAAACGTATTTTTGACAGAAGTTGTCACTTATGGTTTTATTTGTCGAAAATACTATGCCCAAAATAGAACATTCAAATTTTAAGCCAAATGACTCGAAATGTGGGTAAAGTTTTCGCAGGAATTTCAGCTTTTAAACATTCTGAAGAAATTTCTTTGTCCCATTTTTAGATAAAACTCGTCGTTTTTAATTTTATTTTTAAAATTGAATTGGAAACATCGAAAATGATCATATCACATAAAAATTCACGAGATACGTAAAAAGGCGAACATGAGACTTGTAGGAATTTTGATTTTAAACATAAAAGATACTATGCAAAATTCCTATTTTAGCATATAAAATTGCGAAATGGGGAAGAAAATGCGAAGAAAGGTAATTAAGGTATGGCTCATAAGATAAATATACATTTAAAAATGTCTAAAATCGAACGCGTAGCGTGAGTGTCACGGTGAGAATGTGTACTTCAAAGCCTACAAAGCTTTAGGAAACTTAATCTTTAACTACACTTCATTACGTTGAAAATTGAGAGTATGGAGATGCATACAAAAATGCGCTCTAAAAAAGATGTTTTTGCTCAAGTTTAATTCAACCATTCTGAATACAAAGAATAAATATTCGAGCATCAAACGCGAGGACTAAATATACGAGGGTGGATCAAATATAAACCGGAATTTTACAAATACTTTTCTTAGCCAATCTCAAGCACTCTCACAGTGTAGGTTCTTGTAATGTAGTGTATTAGGA
>NC_046665.1:67667166-67671080 GCF_010883055.1 Belonocnema kinseyi
AATGTGTAGAGCGTGAAGGAGAATATGTAGAAAAATAATCAATAGTATTTTTGTATTGTTTTATAAATAAATAAATATTAAAAAAGAATTCCGGTTAATATTAGATTCACTCTCGTAGTATGTTCGAGCACGAAGCGCGAAAACTGACAGACGTGCTAAGGGCCTGCTCAAACTTGCGAGCAAAGCGTGCCGCGCTCGTAACTCGCGATGGAAATGTGTGCGCGCGGCAGGCAATTATTTTTGTAACGTTCCATATGGAAAAAATATAAAACTTAAAACAATTAGTTAACTTTTTAAAAATTAACGATATCTATTTTGAGTACTTTCATTGCATAATAATAAAACTAGAAACTTAAAGTTATAATTTAGCAGGATCCCAAATTAAAAATTTCAAACTTTGAAGCTTTTACAATAATGTTATTCATATTTTTTTAATTAGTATCTCTTCGGATAACTGAGTAATCTGAGAAAGCCATGGAACGACGTTCACTATTATTCACTTTTCTGTTTAATTTATCCATCATCAGAATGATATGCAACAACAATATATTGATTATTCACATAATAATATATATTAATAGAAAAGTTTTGAAAAATGCATACCACGGTCTATGTGCACTGTGTCGTATGGCAAACAGAATCGCCCCAACAATCCCCATGTCCAGCGCAACCAGATGGTGAAGGATTACACTTGGGTGCAGATGTACCACTGAGTCAACATTTAACATGGCCAATTAGGCAAAGGTTGCAAAGGATAGCGAGCAAAAAAATCATTCTTGTAAAATTCATATTTAGCCTATTTACTAAATTTTTGTAACTTCTTTATTACTTTTTTTACATTGTATATTGAAATCTGCCGGGTATATATTTCGCAAAAATAATAGAAATATTACGGAACTTTTTAATAACAATAGAAAATAACTAGAAACGTTGTTTTTTGTAAGCCTACATGCTTTAGAGCATGCATTTTATTATGTTTTCCAAAACTATATCAGAAATATTTGCAAAACTCGGACGCGGCAATTTTCTAATTATCAAATTCACAATTTCGGCAGGGACTTTTGAATTATTCGAAACCACGTTTATTATATATATTTTTACATTCACATACATGAGAGTGTAATGTAATCGTCCAAAGTTTCGATCTCTGATTTTTAACGGATCTTTACGTTTTGGCATGCACAGAATCCGAAAATCATAAAATTTTTTCGGTGCCTGTCAACTTGTATGTCTGTCTCACTGTAAAAAAATCTATTGAATTTTACGTCTCTGGTGGATGTAAATAAAAGAACCCTCGTGTATCGGAGTAACTTTACGAATCTGTTGTGGTATTCCAATTCGGTCGATAATTCTACATGCGAAAATGTAAAATTCATTATGTGAAAGAATAAAATAAAATTTATCACGGCGACAGGTTTCGAACACTCGAACCTCAAACTTCGTAGATTTTTATGGAGATTGAAGAAACACAAGCCGGACACGTTACCACTTACCCAAAACACATAAGATACTATGGGTATTTTTTTGATGTTTAAATATTCCGTAACAAAAATATTAAATATACGTTTTGAATAACCGCAATTTTTTTCCGTTCCAATCGCAGAAAATGTAAAAGGCAAAATAGAAATAACTCGAATTCGGTCTATTTTTGTGTAAAAGCTGACAAAAAAGTTGAACATAGCTGTCAATTTCCTCTTTGGTAAAATTAAAAATCTCGATGTAATTTTAATCACAGGAAAGTGATTTTACCGACGCATGGTATTTTTACACGCTGCGACTGAATTTTCCCTTCTCAATGTAAAGTTCATACGAGGGAATGTGTAATTTTATTTTTATCGAGTGTGTAATATTACACGGCTGTTCGAGGGTCCTTTTATTTACATCGCTAGAGGATGCTATTTCACATACTTTTGTAAAATCAGTTTAATGGTGTAATAATAATAATAATACAGTGAAGTGTGTGATATTTATAATGATACAATTTGTAATTTTCCGAATCTTTGTAATTTTACACAAATCTTTATTTACAGTGCTGTCTTCCTCTATGTCTGTATGTATGTCTGTCTGTCTGTATGTCTGTCTGTATGTCTGTCTGTCTTTGATATACTTCTTAAAGTTTCCAAAATAAAGGTTAGGTTCGTTAAGCAGATAATTCCAACGAAAAATGGTTTTCTAGAAGATTAAGAAATTGCATTTAATTTTTTCACCAGATATCAAATATATATATAGAAACTATCTCAGTTTAAGTTTTCGATTCGACAAAAATTCAAAAAGTTAGAGCTTTTTCAAAATTTCAACAATAACAAAATTTATGAGTTTTAGAAATTTTTGCATCTGGTACATGGCAAAAAGACTTGCAAATTATCTTAATGAAATATTTAAATTTGATGAAAATTAAAAAAATTATATGATTTTTAACATTTTGAAAACTAAAAAAAAAAGGAAAAAAAAATTATGAGAATGTGAACGTCAAAGCCGTAGGTGCTTTGAGAACCTTTTTTACAAACAAATCGAAGAAAAGTTCAGTTACAAACTATAGCTGTAATTCCTCAGAACTTTAAATCATAGTTTTCGATTTCAGTTATAATATTTATGATATTTAAAAAAATGTAGTTAAAGTGTACGCATTAAACGCATGGAAACGAGCACGAGAGCGTACCCGCGCGTTCTAGACGCGCTCAAACTTGGCGAAACCTTGTTGGCATACATACCGCCTACCTTTTTTCAGAATGTCTAATTTTTTAATGTACTAAAGTAGATTTAAAAAATCAGCCCGCTAAGCGGGTAGATTCTCATCGCGCAACGATTATATGTATTTACGTCCCGCGACACGCTCGGTCTTTATCCTGACGGCCCTCGCACCCCGTGCTCGGTCTTTCCATTTCTCTCGCATTCGTGCACAGACCTCTTAAAATAAAAGGGTAACGGACACATTCTCATCATGTATCTCGTGCTTTGCACACGATTTTATCAAAAATGTCAACTTTTCTACATATAGGGTGCTATTCAGGAACCTGTATAGGATCCTATGTCTTCTTTCGTCTTTTCTGTCGTTTTCCCAAAAATTTTATTTTTTATTTTTAATATTATATTTTACAATTGAAAGAAAATCGACTCGTCCTATATAAAAATTATTAATAGTAAATTTGTAAATCTTTTTATGTGAACAACTTTTGTCTGTTAATTTTAGTTTCTCCTTCTTCAAAAAAATTCAACATTTTCATTTTGAATGTTATTTTTTACGACTAAAGTAAAAATTACGAGTCCAATAAAAAATTATAGCTCTTTCTTGGGTAAACAAGTTTTGTCTCATGTTTTTCGTAGCTTGTATCGTGAGTCCAAAAAAATTTTATTTTTAAAGTTGTTTTTTAAGACTGAAAACAAAACCTACGCATCTCATCAAGAAGTGATTCATAACAAATGTGTAGATCTTTCCAGGGCGCGCAATTTTAACTTATTGATTTTTGTCATATCTTGCACAGTTTGATCAAAAAATGAAATTTTGGGATTTTTCTTTATTTATGGTACGATTAAATTTTCAACTTTTTGACCAAATTAAAAAAGTTGTTATGATAATCTTGTAGAACTTTCAAAAATCAATGTTTTTCTTTTCTTTTTAGGCCTTAAAAAAGTATGCCAAAGCAGAATCCAATCTGATCAATTTTTCGAGAGTTATCGTGCCTACATGAAACAAATACCTTCTCATTAGGATGGGAATGTAAAAATTAACAAAACGTGGATGCATGTATTTAAAAAATGATGATATTCACGACTTCAAGAGAGATTTGGAATTTTTCAAAAACAAGTTAATGAAATATTAATTTTTTTAAAACTTATATATCGAAACAACAACACATATAAACCTACATTTTCTCTCTTCCTCTATATACATAGATATGTATACACATATATAT
>NC_046665.1:67671180-67683002 GCF_010883055.1 Belonocnema kinseyi
ATAGAGTCTTATTGTGTACTAAAATAGCGTTAGATATTGGGAATTTTTGAAAAATATATTTGCAAACAAAAGCACCCCTCTCTTGTGCGTTTCGCTTCAAACTACGTAAATATCTTTCTTATGGACTCTACTCTCTGTCTTTTTGATGAAAATAGAATTATTTGGCTATTATATTGAATGAACTTTTTATCAAGTTGATAATATTTGCTGCAAAAAGTATTTGTAACAACAGATATTATTTTTACACAAAAGAAAATTTCTCGGGGTGTCCCCAGATGTGTCTAGAAATATTTTCCATCCATTAAACTCCCTCAAGGTTTTTTTTCCTTCGCATTGGTCCCGAGTCTTTTACTAGCGGAATAGAAATGTTGAAAAAAGCTCAAGATCGTGCGACATATTTTGAGGTTTAAGTAAACGAGATATTAACTAAGTTGAAGTTGGCAAAATATTTTAAAATTCAGATTTTTTTGCATATCAAATCACAAAAACCAATTTCACCTTAGTCGATACTTGTTTAATAACCAAACTTCGTAACGTGTTTTTATTTTGTTTATATTGCTGTATTCTTCTGCGCTTTCGGAAGATTTTATGCTCAGCTTTATTTTAACGAAGGAAAAATTTGTCACGTTATTTATGGACAACCTCTCTATGAAAATAAAAAAAACCTCCACAGTGTTGAACTGATATTTCAGTATTAAAAACTTATAAAAGGGCGCAAAAACTGAAAAGTCGGATATACAATTAAGCTTATGAGCTAAGTTTTATTGAGAAAACGCTTTAACAGTCTTGAAAGAGTTTTCAGTGTAAGGTTACTTTAAAATAAAATTTTCGCTCATTATTTTATATTAAAGTTACGTTTGTTTATGTTATAATCTAAAAGTTTAAAGACGTGCGCTTGATCACGGTAAATTTAATTTCAAAAATTGAAATTTCAGTTTTTGTCAACTCTATAATAGATGTAAATAAGACATTTTTCTGCACCCTTGAACATATGAAATCAAAATTCAGAATTAAGAATAAAAGTAGTTTAACAAATTTATGTATTAAACACCGAGTCTTCAACTAAACATTTGGAATTGTTTTTATTATTCACCAAAATAAAATTTTTCTAAAATTTCTCCTAGAATACGTATCAAACTACCTGGTGCACGACCCGCTGCACCCAGATCCCTGGCTCACAATTTTGAGTAATTTTGTCAGTTTGAACAATCTAAATTTTGGAAAAATTCTCGTCGAATACGTATTAATCTACGTGGTGCTCGACCTAGTGCACCCGCATCGTCAACTCACAATTTTTAATTATTTTGGCTGTTGAAACAATCTAAATTTCGAAAAGGTTCTCGTAGAATACGTGCTTAGATACCTGGGGCGCGAACTGGTGCACCCGGGTCGTCGACTAACCATTTGGAACTGTTTTCATTATTCACAAAATTTAAATTTTTCAAAAGTTCTCATAGAATACGTATTAAACTACCGGGTGCTCGACTCGGTGAATTCGGATCGTTGACTCACCATTTTAAGTCATTTTGGCTGTTGGTAATTTCCTTGTGCACAATTTTCGTTTTAAAAACGCTCTAATACATATATTGGAATTCCGGACTATGACTTCACGATTTACAGCACTTACAATACATGTATTGCAATTTCGTCATTCCAATACCATGGTTGCAATTTTACCTTACGCTTGTATTGTAGAATTCTGGTCGATGTTTGGTAGAACTCTAAACATTTTTAACAGTGTATTTAACATCCCCTGAAATCATGAGAGTCATATTTGCTTAAGTTGATAAAATGTTAGTTGACGGCATTATTGAAACTTCGAATAGTTGTTTCTCTTCACCAATATTAATGGCTAGAAAACAGGAAGGCAGTCACCGTCTGTGCGTCAATTTTCGTAATGTGAACGTGGTTACTGAAAAAGACGACTATCCCTTGCCAAATATGGAGAAAAGAGGGTGGCATCTTTGAGACGACCATAGCCACCTGTGGTCCAACTGATCCCAAAACGGCGGATAGCCAATGATATTGTTTTCCCCTCCAGAGCCAGATAAGCACTTAAAGTCTTTCATTCCCTATGAAACTCCAGGTCCAGATGGCTATTATCCAGCTCTCTTACAGAGAACTGGTCTGACGTTGGGATGTGTTCCGTTATGTCCGGGGAGCAGGGTCGAACTGTCCGCTGTGAAGTTTCGCCTAGAAGGGATCAGGGGAGTGATTCTGAGAGGCATCACTGGTGCCTTTAAGTCGGCACGTGCGATGGCTCTGGGTGCACTAATAGATTTAGAGCCCTTCCATCTTACCATCAAGGCCGTGGCTCCGAAGGAGGCCTGGAGATTAAATATCATAAACGATAGTGGGATCTCGGCAGTAGTGCGGATACCAATCGAAATTACGAGGAGGCCGACGCTGAGCATGCTCAGGGACAAAATGTTAACACTCCGCTTCCAGTGATGGAGAAAACTGGTTCAAAGATGGCTCAAGGAACAAGGAGAACGCATAAGCCGTTGTAGATCGTATAAGAAATGGAATGAGCTTCAAAATAGCGATGGGGTTCTACGCCACAGTTCTACAATCTGAGATTATGGTTATGCTCCAGTGCGCCTGCACGGCAAAGGAGTATGGCAACAAAAGAAACATCCGTGTCTTCTCAGATAGTAGGGATTCTAATATGGCCCTGAATGTAACAACTAATACGTCGCTATTAGTATGGTAGTGGTTTAAGAAACTGAATAAGGTATCGACGGAAAACCAATTTACTTTACTTTGGATCCCTGGACACAGTGTTGTTCGCTATTTCAGGAAAAATAAATTCTACGTCACATAAGACTGTGTATTCTCGCCTCTAAGCCTGAGAAAAGATGGCCGCTGGCGCCTATTTTTGAATTTTAAAATTTAGTTGTGTAATTAAAATTGATTAAATTAACAATTGTTTGCCGATAAAATAAGACTAAGGTAGATTTTACTCAAAAATTCAACATCGGATCTTTTGTTAACATAGTTTTGTGTTCTTGACTATATAAAACATTTATTAAAAATTTCTCTTTTTATAGTGTCTTTTATGACTTAAAATTTTAGTCTTTGAAAATAAAAACTGGTGATTAAGAACATGTGAGTGATTAACTAATGCAGTAGCTCTTGCATCCTTTTCACAGTCATTTATGTATTCTTTGATCCTAGTTTCTATGTATCTTTTGATCTGTTCTACGTAAATTAAAGCACATTCGCAGGGAATGCTGCAAATTAAGGTGAATTCTCTTGAATTCAATTGGATAGTCTTACATTAATTTTAATTGTTTCAAGTTCAATTCAGTGAACTTAAATTCAATTTAATAAACGTAAATTCAGTAGAATAATCTTAAATTAAAATTATGTAGAATTTATTTAGAATTTTGCTTTGTATTCTGTATTTAAATTATAATTTTGACTTCAGCTGCCTTATATATGTGGGTGATTTAAGACCTAATATTATACTATAATCTTATTTAATTATTTATAAATAAATAGAAAATAAACGCGCACGCGATTATTACTTTTGTTTGTCTAACGCAATCGATTAATTAAAATATAAAATTGATATTAATACAAATATTTTTGTATTTTATAGTACCTGTTATTTAAAAAATTGAAATTAAAGGTTAAACAAAAAGGTTAAGGAAGGTTAAATAACATCTATAAACACGTCTACGACCGTGAGATGAAGGCCACATGGCACGACGAAATCACAATGAAAAGCTCGCTAAAAACTCTCGATTATCTTAAGGACATGAAGTGACCCAATGATGATAGCTGTCTGCATCTATTTCGCAAAGGTCTTGGCATATTTTGGCACGCGGGTATGGCTTTAAGTTTATAAACCAGTAATAATTTCGCAGCTCTGAGAGCACCGATCATAAGGAGAATTACTTTCACCAAATATTTTGGACACAATCGTGCAACTCTCTTTAATGTCTTGATACCTCTCTTCCTTGTCCTTCTCCTTGGCAGTGATTTTATGTTCCCACAGACCCTTGAGTATGCAATATCGACTGCTGTCATAAACTTGTATTTCCAGAGAATTTGGCACTTTTGGACTATTGACTCTATCCGTTACGGAGCGCTCGGTAGAGCAGGGTCGCGGCTAAAACTGTAAGAGCGACAGAGATGATAATGAAACACTCTTAGGTCCGCATTATGTCTGTCTGTAAAGATGCGTTATTCTTGCGTAAGTCTCTATTCTCACTCGGATAAGGTGCACTAGGTACTCAGCATCTAGATGAAGTAATGTACTTTTCTCACTGCTGATGTTAAAATTTAGACCAAGGGTCTCGACCGCCTGCTCTACGGCTTTGTAAAGGAAAGTTCTTTTCCCAATCATGTCGAGTTTCCTGCTGATTTTTAGGAGAGGATCTTTGCCATTTACCGCGACGTAAATTGCACTCAGAATAATTTGGTTATGAAGAAATACAAAATTTGAAAGTCCGCGTCCGCCTTCACGGTATGAGATGTGTAATCGCAGAATGGAAGAATTTATATGTAAGCTTTCATTCATATGCATGATATTACGCATTGCGACATCAAGCGTCGCGAGCACGTTCATCGTGCACTGAACCACCTCAAATGAGTAGAGTAGAACCAGGACATCAAGCATGTAAATCGCAGATACCTTGATCATTGCTAACAGATTTAAATAATAAATCTGTCGAAGAGTATGAGTGTATCTGCTTTAGAGAGATTCATTTACTGATTTTACGTCCTGAATGCGGCTTTGAGACATCTGCAGATGTGCATAGGTCTCTACAGTCCTAATATATTTAATCTGCCCTACAACAGAAAAACATAGTTAAGCGACATTTTTTCGAAATTTTTTTTTTATATCAGTGGAATCGTCAGAGTAAGCTGCGGCTAACTATCATGTTTAACATTGTAAGTTTCAAGTATTTTTCAATGAAAAATAGAATTCTAAATTTCAGAATATTGAGCAAATTGACCGAATGAAATATGAGAATGTATGGAAAGTATTTTGCGGTCTTTTGCTGGCAAAAGTGACCGAGCACACTGCTTGGTACAAAATAAAAACTCCGCATGTGCCAAGATGTGGTGTATGCAAAGTCTCCAGTTTTTAATGTGTCAAATTCAGCAAACATGTCCCAGCGAAGAAATACGTAGGCGACATTGGTTAGATTTGACATGCCATGCATGGCGTTTGATGATTTCTCTTGTACATTTTTTTAAAGAAAATTTTGAAATAATTAATTTTTTCTTGTAAAATCAGAAAGAGCACACGCGTTTTACCTAAAAAAAGGTATTTGCATCAATGGAAATGTGTTTCTATACTAAAGTTCCTAGCGTGAATGGTTTTTCTTTATTATTTTCGTTTAACTCAAAGAGCACTCACATACATTTTTAGTTCTAATTGCAGTAATGACACCTATACCGACAAGCCCAGGGTCTTGGGAACGTCAGTAAGAAAATACATGAAGAAATTTATGCTGGCGATGATTAGTGTCTCCATAGAAATATCTAGGAGAATTTTGTACTGCGTAAGATAGAGGCAAAACTATAATATGAATGAGCAGGGGGCTCATGGCATCGCCCTTAAAAACGCTTCTCTGGAAGGTGGTGTTGTTTGCTGCCACACGTTAATTTCCAGATGAGATACTAAATTTTATTTTCCAAAGGGGCATCATTTTTTCTATCAATCGTACTATGTATCGATGAACTTTCAAGCTCTTTATCAAGCAAACGATGCATCTATGAGAGCTTGAATCGAAAGCTTTTCGGTAGTCAATCCAGGGCATTGACAGAAGGCACTGATGGGTTGCTAAGCCTTTGCAGACGCAACTGCCGAATAGTAGGTTCTCTCGGCATCCTGCTGCACTTTGTTACAAGCAACGTTGTTTATACATCTCTCCCCACACAGGCTCAATTTTTCTTATACAGCGTGATCAAATATATTATTGGCCTGTAATATTCTGAGTTAGGAAAGTCGCCTTTTTTTAGTAGGAGTATACAGTGCGTCCTAATGCCAGCCAATGTGGAATGGGCGTCTTCGGCTCTAAATATGAGATGAATATGCTGGCCAGATTTTGTTGTGTAGAAGTAAACTTCTTCCACCAGAAGTTCTTAATAGCATCTGGTCCTGCAGCGAAAAAAATCTTGGTACACTTAAGTGCTTTTTTTCACCTCTTCGGCAGTGATTTATGAACATTGCTCCTCAGATGTTATGAAAGGTTGCCGCAAAACTTTTTGTATTGGATGATATTATTAGTAGGGGTGTGCAAAATTGATGTGGCTCGCATCGGTTTTGCGGGTTGACCCCTAACTATTAGTATCTTCTTTTAACTCCAGTGTTTTCGGAATTTCATACACTTCTCTCCGAAAACTCTTTACCGCCGTGGGACTTCGGTGGATTTTCGAAGAAGGGAGATCGTTGAAGAGGTGCGATGGTTTAGGGAGACATTATTAGTTCTCCCTAATCCATCTCTCCCTCTTCTGTATTCTCGTCCTTGCATTAGAAAACACCCGCATTTTATCAACAATATGCTACTTCATTGTCAGCAACTTTGATTTGTTCCGTATGTGATACTGATATCCTTACTATTCGTCAATATATTCAACCCTGGAGCCTAAATTTGATTCAGGAGTATCGGGGACCAAGTTAGTTATTTTCTGTAAATGATCAACGTTTTATTATATTTAGAAAATATTATACATTTTAATAAATTGATGAAAAATTACTTGACATATAGTATTTCTATAGGGACAGGGACCTCCATCACCTCCAATTACGAAAGCTCAAAACTGAAACGAAATATTTAAATAATCTCTTGAATTTAATTTTAAAAAAATTAAATGGTATTTCCCCGTAGTGAGTTAGTTCAATAAAGGCAGGTATAAAACTAGATGTTCTATTTTTTATGTCTTTGGGTCTAAAGAAGGCACTTCAGCATCATAATTCAAATATGACAACAACATTTTGTTTAGGCATTTGTTACTGCGATAAAAAAAATTGACAGGGAATGCGATTTTGGAAAAAAAATCGAATGCGCTTTGATTAATAATAAACAAATCTATTAATTGAGGATAAAGAACATTAATTTTTTTCTGATAAAAGATCTTCTCCTTTTCTTCGTTAGGAATGGGACCACAGAACGTCCGATTGCTGATCGGGTGCATTTGGCTTAAGCAACTAGAAAGATCGAAAGAAGAATTCTTTTTCAGATATAGACAAATTATTTTGCCAGGTGTTACAAATCAAATTTTTAAAGGAATTTTGTATTTATACTCAGAAAATAAACGAAATTCTTAACGCCATTTTGACTAGATGGAGCTGGTAATTAAAAATTTTTAAAATACAATTAAAAAAAAAAAAGATCTTCGCTCCACTGGGAATTAAACCACACAACATTCCATTGCTGTTTGGATGCTTTTTCCTTGGGCTACTAGAGATGTCGAAAGAAAAATACTATTCAGAAATACGGAAGTTCTGTGGTTCTATTCCCAGTGGATGGAACGAGTTATTTTTTCAGAAAGAAATTTAATTAAACAAAAAATTGAATTCATAATAATGAAACTGAAAAGTCACTCAAACGAAAGACAATAACATCAAATAAACTATTAACAACTTTTTGTATAAAAAAATTTATATCAATTGGGTTCAAATAGGAAGTGCGAAAGGTTAACAAAAACATGTTTTAATTATCTGGCTGAATTCGATAAGGTGAACAAGTATTTGCTACATGAAGGAAATACGTCAGAATTAAATCGAGAATCTCATTTCTAACAGAAATCGCGGTATGTTAAAATACATGGAGGATTCGGTTGCCCTAAATATATTTTTGAGTTTATGACATTAATCGGATGACTATTTTTTCTTTCACAGATGAATACAAAATTTCAGTTTTATTGAAATTAGCGCATTTGTTTTCATATCTACTTCATAATTAGAAACGATAAATAAAAATTTAAGGTATTTAAATGAGATTAAAATCAAATTTAAAAGCCTAAATTTAGACAAACTTTGTCCAAATTGGATCAGTAGATTCATGGTTTTGTTTTAAGGAATTTTTCACATGAATTAGCTAAAGTGAGATTTTAAAGAAACTTATATCTGAAGATGAATTGTGTGCTCAATTAATTTTTTATCTTCGACTTAATCTAATTTCTATTATCGAATTGAGCATTAATATGTTTCAAAAAGAAATGTGATGATTTATAATCAATTTATACTAGAGAATTGTTCAAATTAAATTCATTGTTAAATTTATTTAATTTCTTATAATTTATTAATTTCTTATCAATCCTTATCTTAAGTCAGATACATTTTAA
Source organism: Belonocnema kinseyi (assembly GCF_010883055.1). NCBI lineage: Eukaryota > Metazoa > Arthropoda > Insecta > Hymenoptera > Cynipidae > Belonocnema > Belonocnema kinseyi. The sequence goes on from NC_046665.1 coordinate 67,679,488, forward strand.
CCTAATTAGCGTCTTTAGTTGTACTGATATGAGAAGCCAACAATATTGCAAGCAGACTCAGTTTTCTGTGCGCTCTAATTTGATCTTCTCTAACCTCTTCTCTATGTGAGTAAATTCTTTTATGGTTGAAAGTATAAAAATATGACAAGCGAAACTGGTTAAATTTTATATTGTTATTAAAGTAATTGTTCCAGTAGACATCATGGTCCCAATGATCGTGAAAATTCATTATAATTTAAATATATTGTTGAAAAAAATTTTTTTTAAAGTAATATTTAATTTAGTCATTTTTAGCATGTTTTTAAGTCAAATGGAAATTTAATTAATTTACATTGCATAATAAGCAAGAAAATTGGTGTCCCGATTACTGGGTGAAAGGTCACGATTACATATTTCTTGTCTCACGACTCTTCTCATTATATGAATTCGAGAGTTTATTATTTATTATAAGTTAGTTTAGAATCTTATTAAGTTGTCTTTTCACTTGCAATTGCTACCCTAGCATGGAAATTCTTATTAGTTAACTTAAAAAATTGACAGTTTTGCGCTTTAGATTAAAATGACTGAATTTTAAAACTAGTGATGCACAATTTGAAAATTAATTATATTCAATTTTAAATTCAATTTATGAATTTTTTAAGTTCTTAGAATTATCAAATAAAGTTCAAAAGTTCTGCACTATTTAAAATTCTTTAACTTTGAATGATGAAAATTCGAGTTATTTTCTTTTGACAGAAACTACATTTTTTAGTAAACAAATCTAATGACTTTTGTTTAAAAATTAAAATTTCTAATAATAAACTCTAATACAATCAGAAATTATTCAGACTTTTAATGTTATCATTTTAAACAAAAATCATTAGATTTAAATATAATGATTTTTGTATGAAAATACCAATTTCGCAAGCGGACAACACCATTATAAACTAAGGTAGTTACAAACATAAAGAAACAAATAATTGTTCCAAATTGTAAATCTTCATTTTAATCTTATGATTTTTGTTCAAAATTGTAATTAGGAAATTGTAGACATTATTTGAAATCTATATCGATAACTGCTAGGTTAACCTACAATTATGCAAAAATTACCTTTTTTTAGATCTCATGAGTTTTTTTTACTTAAAATAACGATTTCTCTTTCAAAACACCAACATAACCTAAAATTGTTCAAAAGTTTTGAATCTTCATTGAAATCAGATCTTTTTATATTAAAAATACCAACTTTTAAAGAAAAACACTCAAATAAGATGAAATTATTTTAATATAGTAAATAATGTTCAAATTAAACTTATTTTTGTTTCAAAATACAAATTTCAGGTGTAAAACGAAAATATAACCTGAAATTGTTAAAAAATGATTGATTTTCTTTGATATCTATGATATCTAATGATTTTTTTATAAAGATTACAATTTCAGACGATAAATGCTAACACAATTTGGAATCGATTAAGTCTATAATATCTTTTCAATAAAAATAATTAGGTTTATATCAAATAATTTTGGTTAAATTTGTATAGTTTTTAAGTAGATATTGCAAAAATAGTGTAAATTTAAATACTTTCTTAAATTTTCAATAACTTCCGAAACAGTCAACATTTTTCAATGTACTTGGGCTCATTTTGAAGATTTTTTTATTGTATCACAAAATGTTCTGAGTTTAAATCGTAAAAATCTTCTTTTTGAATTGCAAGAACTTGAAGTTGTAACAAAAAAGATGGAAAAATTGCAATATTATTTTTGGTAACAAACATATATTTTTTTTAAATATATGAAACATATAATCATAATGTTTCTATGTATTTTTCTCAAAATATATATTTATTTAACTTTTATTTTGATTTTCCTACAGATAAGATGTTTTTACATTTTTCCAACTTTTTTATTACAGCTCCAAGTTCTTCCAATTCGAAAAAAATTTCTTTACAATTTATACTCGTAAGCTGTTGTGATACAATGAAAAAATAGCTTCAAAATGAGCCCAAGAACATTGAGAAATGTTAATTATTTTTGAAGTTATTCAAAATTTTAGAAAACATTGAAATTTACACTATTTTTGCATTATCTACTTAAAGACTAAACAAATTGGCTTCATCCTGGGGTTATTTTATACAGTATTTTGAAAACAATAAGCCTTTCAAATTCAAATTTTTTTGCTCTGGTATAATTAAAATTAAGAGAATTTATTCAGTCATAAAAAAATAGGTGGACCACAACTTTTGCACGGAAGTGCATTAAACAATTTTTAAAATAAAAAATCTTATTTTAGCCCATGAATTATAAGGTAGATGAGAATTTTTGGCTGAACCCTTAAAAATCACACTGACAGAATGCAGACATAAAAAATTTTTGAATGACAAGTTTATGGTCAAAATTTGAAAACTTAAAAACATAAAAAATCTTCTTATTTCTTCTCACGAATTATAGGGTAGGTAAGAATTTTTGTCAGGACCCCTAAAAACCACAATTTTAAATATACATATTTCCATTATCTAAACCTTTGATTACCAGTTGTTCAGGTTATACAAAAGTACATTGTAAATAAAAGTTGATAATAATAGCAGTTAATTTAGAAGTTGGTCAATTCATCAAGATTTTTTTGATTATTGTAAATTATTTAATGTAGAAATATTGCAGGTCAAAATTATTCAATTTTAAAAACTATTTCAACTTGTACCTCAAGATTAAAAATGAACTATTGAACATTGAGAGATCTAGAAATTAAAATTTTCAAATTAAATTCCTTAAGATTTTTTATTTACCCGATGCTTCAAATATTGTATGCTGTTTTTATTATAAGTACTGTAAATAAAAAAAATATATATACACGGAGAAAGTTTTGATTGTAAAATTTGATATTAGAGTATTTATTTTTACAATAAAGCAATAGCAAACAAGGATATAGCTTCCTTATTTTAAGAATTACTATTGTGAATAAATAATTGTACTCAAACCAAAAGAAAGTGCCTATAATCGCTAGAAAAGTCTGTGAAGTTTAAGAAACACAATAGGAAGACATTCTTCTTAACCCTTAAACGGCCAAAACGCCACTACCGGTACACTGCTTTTCAACGGCCAATAACTAAGACTATTCGACACTAAAAAAAATTGAGACACATATATTTTTATTGCTTAAGATCTCCTCTTTCCTACAGTGCCAATAAAATTCCTCAAAAAATTTATTTATTATCCCAAAATGCAGTTTAAACAAAAAAAAAACCTGATTTTTCGTGCCTATTTTTTTGTGAACCATTTTCCAAAGCTTTTCGAGTCTGTAATTAACCTGGAATCTCACTAACCGGTGTAATAAATGTCTAAACTTTGAGAATCCATGGTTCAAAGATCGATTTTCGAGTACACCCTGCAAAAAAAATGCCTAAGCGTAAAGCCTCAAAAATTGCAACAAACTCCAAATTGGAATGGGATTCCGATGAAAATGATGAACGTATCATCATACCTAATCCAGATTACTCTGGCTCTGATGGAGATGATTCATCAGATGACGAGAATTTGGGATC
>NC_046665.1:67683102-67696272 GCF_010883055.1 Belonocnema kinseyi
GTCGCCAGAGGACTACTAGATTTTGCATTGATTGCAACATGTATTGCTGCTTACATTGTTTCTCAAAATTACATTCTGAAACAGCAGGATCAAAATGATTTCTACGGATTGAAATCTGAAATGAAAAAAATTCTCTATAAAAAAAAATAAAAAAATGTAAAAAAAATATATAAAGTCCCTTAAAAAAAACCATCGATATTCATCGACCTCCACGTTGATGATAGTTGGGCAACGTAAACTTTGTTTGCGGCAGACGGACGATAGATATTCGTGAATCATTTTACTTTTACACGATGCTTAGAACTATGAAAATTTTTTATTGAAAAACTATGCGCTTTTCGGAAAATTTGTCAAGAATAAAAAGTTCTTGTAATCAGCCGAGGAATAAGCTTGAATTTTTCCGGAGCGTTTTGAGCAAAAATTTAAATTTTGCAAAAATTGTTCATATGTAAAATCCAAAATTTTGCTCAAAACGCTTTGAAAAAATTCAGGCGTATTCCTTGGCTGATTACAAGAACTTCTTATTCTTGATGATTTTTTCGAAAAGCGCATCGTTTATTGTAAAAAAATTCATGAATGTTTTCACAAAAATTTTGCCATTTTAGGACGCCATTTTGAGAATTTTGAGAATTTTTGCCATTTTGAGAATACTAAAACGAAAAATCGATCTTTGAACCATGGATTCTCAAAGTTTAGACATTTATTCCACCCGTTAGTGAGATTCCAGGTTAATTACAGACTCGAAAAGCTTTGGAAAATGGTTCACAAAAAAAAATAGGCACGAAAAATCACGTTTTTTTTGTTTAAACTGCATTTTGGGATAATAAGTAAATTTTTTGAGGAATTTCATTTGCACCGTCGCAAAGAGGAGATCTTAAGCAATAAAAATATATGTGTCTCAATTTTTTCTAGTGTCGAATAGTCTTAGTTATTGGCCGTTGAAAAGCAGTGTACCGGTAGTGGCGTTTTGGCCGTTTAAGGGTTAAGGTCATTCTCTGTATTTCTAATTTTTCCTATATAAAATAGAAAAATATGGCATGGGCGTAAGAGAAAAAAAAATAATAAAAAATGCATTCACTGTTTAATATATATATTACAGTTGCGCCCATGATAAATTTAATACATTAAATATACAACTAGATATTAATATTATATTCTAAGCTGAAAAAAATCGTGTTAAATCACCGCTAACGGGAATCGAACACGTATCTGCGGAGCAGCGGAAAGGCGACTGTTTCCTGATATAGAACAAATTGAGAGATTGAGCAATTTAATTAGCCTAATAAATCTCGGTACTAATATGTATATTTGAAAAATAATCCAAAACTACGAAAATCTCATTTCTTACATACATTTGATGCTCGCAACTCTAGGATTTTTTACTTTTAATTAATGCTATTAATTAATCTCCATATTCAAATTAGGAGAGTATTTTCTTATCCAGAGAAACAAACTGTCGTAACACGCCACTCGAAAAGAAGAAAAATCAGAGTTTTATGAACCACCTACGCATATCTTTATAATAGAAACAATATCCAAAAAAATATATTATAAATATTATATATTGATGTTCAAGCTTTTAGTCTATCATGTTTATTTTTTCATGATTTATAACATAACGTTTCTGTGAATGAAAGTGCTGTGGACTACGCATGGCGACTAGATGTGACGTACCCTAGGGCGCGTTCACGCTTGTGAGCGCCGCGAGCCGTGCGGCGACCGCGCGATGAAAATGTGGATTCTAAAATTGTTTATGTGGTAAATAATTTCTAATTATTAATTTTAGATTGATCATTTTAGGAAGATGTGTTCAAGAAAAAGGGTATGTGTTATTGGCGGAGGAGCAGCAGGATTATGTGCTTTAAGACATTTGGCATCAGATTTGCACAATTTTGAACCAGAAGCTTTTGAACAATCAGGAGATATTGGTGGAACTTGGGTTTACACTGAAAAAACTGGATTTGACGAAAATGGTTTACCAATTCACACGAGCATGTATCGAGATTTAAGGTTTGATTTAGTTTATAATAGGTAGAATAGATTGAAATAAATGAAACTGGTCATATTTTGGACGTGGTCAATTCCGTTCCAGTTACCTGCGTACGGTTTCTTCACTACACAGCTTTCTTTCACTCAGCTGATTGCTGTACTGTAGTTGATTTGAATAAAATTTACTGAAACATTTTCCGTAAAATTTCACAAAAACTTGAACCTTTATTCTTTAATTTTTAACTTTTTATGTTAAATAACATATCTTTGTCATTGTTCTAATGAGCAGATTTGAAATATTGTATTTTTAAATTACCAAGTGCTAAATTTAAAAAAATTTATATTTCGCATATTAGTCTGCAGCATTTATAGCCGGGGAACCGTGCGCAGGTAGGTGCGGCTAAATTATCATTTGCCCAAATTTTCCATCTAATAATAAATCTAATTACAGATCAAATGCTCCCTGTGAATTAATGAATTTTCCAGATTTTCGCCAAATGAAATCTGAGAAAGGTAGTGGCGTTCACCGAAAGGTGCTTTTATCATATTTACACGATTATGCTAATCATTTCCAGGTTCTACAATTTATAAAGGTAAGAAAAATTATATGAAATAAATGGGACGCTTAAAAACTGCTACTGCCAGAGGGAAGGAGGGTTAAGAGGTTTTGTAATTATTTGTGACTTAGGGCTGGGACACACAAAGAAGCACATAGAAGCACATAGAAACATATTGATTTTATTTTACCACATGTAAAGAAATTCTCTTTTTTCCCTCTTTTTAAGCAATTTTCCGTTTATCTAGATTTTTCGCTTATATGCGAATCGAATTAGCTGCAGCTTTCAAGAAAATCTAGTTTTTTCATGAAAACGTCATTCTGTTTAATTGAGAAGTCCACTATTAATTCCTTAGTTCAAACTAGTCCATTTTTTGTTTAGACGATATCGTTTTTAGTTGAAAATCCAGCTACTTGGTTAAAATTTACCTATTTTGTTAGCAAGGTATTTTAAAAAGTTATTGAAGTAAAAATAAGTAATTAAAGATAGTACGCTATTTTGGATTTAAATACAAATAGTCAGAGAATGTAAACAATTTTGAAGACTATGTTTTTAGATATTAACATTCTATGTACGGCTCTTTTTTTATGGCACAAAAAAATGAAAAATAAAAAAATCAATTTTGCGTTTAAACCATGCAAGATACGTAAAAAGATGAATCCACACAGGCGAAACTTGTGCACCCAAAAAAGATCTATAAATTTATGTTTAATCACTTTTTGATAGGGTGCGCAATTTTTGTTTTATCCACAAAAAACAATATAAAAAATTGAAAAATTAAATTCTAGGATAAACGACACAAACTAAGAAAAAACCAAATATAAAAAAGTTATGCACTCAAAAAAGAGCTACAAGTCTGTTATTATTGCTTTTTTGATAAGACGCGTACTTTTTTCTTAATTGTTCAGAATAAAATTGATTATGAACAAATTAAATTTTCGGAGAAAAGACACAAGGTACACTAAAATGTTTAATAACAAAATCGTTTTTCAATTAGATCTTAAATCTTGCTTTTTAACTTTTTTTGTGAGACACATTATGAGAATGTGTTCATTAAACCTGAAGGAGCCTTAAAGAAAGATAATTCATGATTGCTGAATTTCAGTTTTGGATGGTTTGAGCTTTCATTTTAAAAGTCTAATGCAAAAATGTGGGGGAAGTACAATGGGAGAACGCGCAGCGCAGTTAAATAAATTATCAAACACGAAGCGTGAGATAAATATATTATCGAGCACGAAGCGTGAAATCCAACAGGTTCGGGGCCCAGGCGCGCTCAAACTTGCAACCTAAATGAAAAATTGATTTTATTGATTTAAGACTTCACTATTTTGTTGAAAATTCATTTTTTGTTTTTGGAAAAGAGTTAATTTTTTAATTTTTTTATCTGAACATGTAACTTCCATTTTCGGTTAAGAGTGAGCATTTTAAGGTGAAAATTGAACTATTTGGTTGAAAATGCATATTTTTAGATACAAAAATAAATGGTTTTTCGGAAAATTTGCCATTATTGTAATAGAAAAAACTGGAGTAAGAAATGTTGCAGGGAATATCCGAAGTGGAGTAATCGCCAGCAGGGTAACTGTGACTCCCGTTAACTAACCATAGTGGATCGCAGATATCTCCGGTTCACTCCACTAGAGGCAGCACTTTACAAGCATGTAACCACTGAAAGTTTACCTTAGCTGTCGTTACCCTGCTTGAACGATTATCTGAAACATTTCGTACCCCCTATTCTTTCTGTCTGCTTGAAAAATGAACAATCGCTCTTAATTAATAATTCATTGCTTTTGGTAAAAGTAAACTGTTTTCTATTGAAAATAAAAATATTTTTTTGTTGAAATATTAACTTATATATTTTTCGTAAAGAATATACCTTTCTTGATTGGGAATTCAACAGTTTAATTGGTTTTGTTTAAGAATACGACTATTTGGTTAAAAGAGTATTTTTGTAAGTTGAAAATTCAACTATTTGTTCAAAAATTCAAGTACACTCGGACTAAGAACGTACGAGGCTTAAAATTACCAACGCTCCACAGACACGAGCGTCCTAGATAATATCTTTGTTCCAACTCCACAAGAGCCTGTGGAATTTTCCCTCCTATGCGCCACCCTGGAAGAGAGTCCTGCGCAAGTGCGCGCCGCTTTATATTCTAAATTTGTTCACTGTATTGTAATCAATGGTGAATTTTGACATTTCGTGATATAGATATTGAGAATATTGTCACAAGATTATTGTTAGTCATCTTCATCACAATTCGCACTTGTTTATTGAATTAAATAAATTTTCGATCCTTAATAATTAAAATTTATATTGATCAAAATATAAGTTGCAATTTGTTTTTATTGTATAGAATTAGCAATTGTTTTATTGAAAAAATTTAGTCATTCATAATTGATATAATTTTTTTATTTTCTACTTTTGGCTGGCATTTTTTGGTGCCTTTTTTATTATTCTTGAATTATTGATAATTCTAAAAGAATGTGGTTCAGAAGAGACGCTAGTAGACACATGGGAAAGAAATCGGTTAAGATGGTCCGGACATGTTGCGAGAATGCCAAATGAACGACTAGCGAAACAAGTGTATCAAAGTAAAGTAAATGGCAGCGTGCCCAGAGGTAGACCGCGGAAAGAATGGTTAGAATTTGTGAATTGGACCCTAGTTAGAAGAGACATAAGAAGTCACAGAAACACGGGAGCCTGCATGAAAAAATGCATGGACATAAAAGAAGCTAGAGAAGTATGCCAGGGCAAGAAAGTATGGCGGCAAATAGTTAATAAAAAGAGTGTCAGTAGAGTGAATGACGCATGCAACAAAAGACCTTGGCGACTCGTGGACTCAAGTGGGGAACCTTACATAACGACTTGGTGAGGTTCTTCATTTGGGGTGATTGCTAGAGAGATTGATCAGCAACCTGGGTCGGAGCAGTGTTGCGGCACGAACGTGTTATTTACTTAAATATCACGAGCATTCTGGATCAATATGAAAAAATCTCTATCCCTTCCACACACTACTCCTTTCCCCTACTGAGAGAGTCACGCCTACCCCGAAAGGGAAATGGCTTATTGGTGTAATAATAATAATTATTATTATTCATTTATATTTATATATTATATTTATATTTATAATAATTTATATTAGCCTCGGTGGCTCACTTCGATCCCTGAGCCGGTACCTCTAGACATTTTTCAATGTACCTTTACCGAGGTTCTGGTGGTTCGGAACCCACCTTAAGCTGTAGGTCCCCCCATCGTGTACTTGACTGCAACCCAGTCCGTCAATGATGGGGTAAAACCAGGCTTTGTCCAATATGTCTGGGCAAACTGCTCTCAACAGATCACTTGATTGCATTAAAAAAATGCGTCCGTGACTGATGACATATACCGGGACAGCCCCGTGCAAAAATGATCAAATAAAAAATCCAACTCTAACCAAAAATGCCTTCGACATGTTGGGCAGTATAAGCTTGTGACAACATTTCAACACTGGAATGTTTTTTATAATAATAATTGAAACTAAACAGCGAACACTCCAAATATCAGAATATTATTTCAAATTCACGAAAATGTAAATACTTACAACGCAACTGAAGGGACACATAAGATTGGAATAACGATTGCAACAGTTTTCTATATAATAAAAAACCAAAGAAACACGTACTGCGCATTTTAACCTTTCGAGCGAGTCAGTTTGATTTGTTTATGTTCAAGCAATCATCGATGTCGAATTGCACAAACGCGCGTGCGCAAAGTAGGCCTCCGTGCGTGCGTCGCATGCATACCCTAGAAATCTATGCATCGCAGGAGGGGGAGCCCCTTTCACGGTTGTGTGTTTGGAAATCACGATTCTCGAACCTCTTGTACGCTTGGAATCCGACTGTATTTTGTTAAAAATTCGATCTTATTATCGCTTGAAAATTCAACTTTTTTTCGCTAATATGTTTTTATAGATAGAAAATTCGTCCATCTGTATTGAAAATTCATTTTTTTAATAGAAAATTTCTTTGTTGAAAATTTTCTTTCTTGATTGAAAATTCAACTACCTTAAAAAATGCTTATTTTTGAGCCTGAATTATACGAACAAAGAATTTGGAAAATGTTTTTTATCAACAAACATATCTGCTCAAAACTTTTCAAAAGTCAGTATTCTGCAAGTGGCTTTAGAGGAAGCATAGTAAAGGGTTTTTCAATAAGAGCGCTACAAAAGCTTTTTTAAATTAAACAAAAACGGTTTTGGATATAAATGAAATTCTTTATTCATGTGAGAGTACATTCGATGCCATTATGTATGAAATTCGATTTCTTTTGCATGGCCACCACAGGCACGCTTGCAGAAGTCCAGACGCTGAATCCAATTTTCGACGGTTTTCAAGCATAATTCGGCCGATACTGCTGCAATTTCACGTTCGATGTTCGTACGAAGTTCATCAATCCTCGCTGGATTGTTGGCATAGACCATAGACTTGACGTAGCCTCACCGGAAATAGTCTAACGGCGTCAAATCGAATGACCGAGGCGGCCAATCGACTGGGCCATTTCGTGAGTTGACACGCTCACCAAACTTGGTTTTCAATAAATCGATTGTGACATTCGCTATGTGGCTTGTGGCGCCGTCCTGTTGAAACCACATATTGTCCAAGTCCATATCATCCAATTCGGGCAAAAAATATTCGGTTATCATTGAGCGGTAGCGATTCCCATTCACAGTAACGTGCCGGTCTTGATCATCACGGAAGAAGTACGGCCCAATGACGCTTCCGGCCCATAAACCGCACCAAACCGTAATTTTTTCGGGATGTAATGTTGACTCATGGAGTTCGTGTGGATTGCTGCCTGACCAATAACACATATTTTGCTTATTGACGAAGCCATTCAGCCAGAAATGAGCCTCATCGCTGAAGATGATTTTTCGATGAAAATCAGGATCATTTTCAAGTTGTTGCTCAGCCCAATTCACGAACATACGTCGATTCTGGTGGTCAAGCGGCTTCAGTTCTTGCGTCAATTTGATCTTGTAAGGATGTAGGCCAAGATCTTTTCGCATAATACGCCACAACGACGTCACAGATAAGCCCAACGCTTGAGAACGACGTGTGAGAGACTGATTTGGGTCTTCCTCAATTGATGCGCTAGCGGCAGCAATATTCTCGACACTACGGGAACTTCTTCATCTCAATGGCACGGGAACATTTTGCACTGTACCTGTGGATTTAAATTTTTCCACTAGACGCTCAATTGTTGATCATCTGGCAGGACGATTATGACGACCATAAATTGGACGTAGCGCTCTTAAAGTTGAGGCCACTGACTCCGAATTTCGGTGGTAAATTTTAATAATTTCGACTCGTTGTTAGATCGTATATCTTTCCATGATGAAATGGCAAACCTTACTGAAGAGAAATGTCAAAAGAGCGGAGAAAAAATTGCGTCGTTTGCTGTCACTATCGGTCTATTTTTGTAGCGTGCCTATTGAAAAACCCTTTATCTATCGTTATGAAGATCTAAATACGTAATATGCCAACTACTCAATCAAAAAGCGGGCCGCCGCGGTGAAAACTTTAATTTTCCTTAAATAAAATAAAAAATTTTATCAATCTTCTAAATTTGCACTGCGGACAATTATTCTCCGCGTGTTCGAGCGCGAAGGTGGTTATTGAATTCAGCCCTTCAATTGTCAAAATAGCGTTACGTAGTTTATGAACATCCCCTAATATGTTTTAATAGAAATTACATCTGTACATTTTTTATTCAGTTTTATACAAAAGTGGAAAGTGTTCGACCAGAGATTATAAAAACTGATGAAGAAAATCTTACTATATGGTACGTGAAAATAAAGGACGTAAAGACAAAACAAATCGAGGATAAAATATTTGATGCTGTTATGGTTTGTTCAGGGTTCGTTTAATTTGTTTTATAACGAATACAAATAGAAAAATTAATATTATTTCTGATCACATTTCAATGACATAGGTTTTTAATGTTTGCAGGAATTATTCTCAACCAAATATTCCTAAAATACCCGGAATAGAAACCTTTCCTGGAAGAATTTTACACAGTCACTCCTACAGAATACCAGAAGAGTTTTCTGGAAAATCAGTAATGATCCTTGGATCTGCTTTCTCTGCCACAGATATTGCTGTTGAATTAGCTCCACACGCAGATATTATTTATTTGAGCAACAGAAATGAAAGGTTATATACATTTTTTAATTAATTATTTTAGAATTATGAAGAATAAATCTACATCTTTTCAGAATAACGAGCCTTCTTCCCCCTTCCGTAATTCAAGTTCCTGGAATCAAAAAAGTGGAAGGAAATATAATTTTTTTTACCGATGGAAGCTCAATATCTGTTGAAGCTTTTATGTATTGTACGGGATATTCAATTCAGTTTCCATTTTTAGATAAAACCTGTGGAATATCTGTTGATGATAATTATGTTTTTCCAATTTATAAACATACTATAAATATTAATCATCCAACCATGTGTTTTTTGGGCATTAATAGTTATGTCATAACATTTCCTATGTTTCATGTGAAGGTAAATTGGTTAATAATCACAGTTTATAAATTATATATAGGACAAACCATCCTACAGTAGATAGAAACAAATTCAACAGGATTTAACTGCACCTGTTTCTAAAAATAAAAAAAGGTATTTGCTTTTAAATAAAGCTCAAATATTCAATTGAATGTTCTTAGACAACAAATTTCATATGAACTTAGTTAAACAGCTTTATTAAACATTTTTAATACATCGATTTAAACACCTCTATCCGTCAATAGACTAATTGTTCCATCACATAATTCTCAATCCTCAATAATTATAATTTATCATTAGTATACTTACAAATAAAGTCAGTTTATTAAGTAAATAATAGTTGAAACTATCCTTATTTCACAAAAATCATAAAAGGTTAAATTTTTGACATTGATTAATCTCTGATATTCCGTGAGATTGGTACGATTGGTACGAGATGTTTATTCTTCAAGCCATTTAACCCGACTTGTGATGACAGAAAAGGAAAAAATGGTTACATACTTTAGCCCTGAAAATTGTTGTAATATTTTAAAATAATAAATAAAGAGCATTTTGTATTATAAAATATTGTTAATTAAACTCTAAATTTGGATTCTACTGTATAAACATGTCACAAAAATGTTTAATTTAGGTAGACAGTATGAATAACGAAGAGACGAACATTTTTTCGATTCAAAGATTAATTTTTTGGTTTAAGACATTAATTGAAAGGTCCGCGGTCTAAACTTTTTAACTGACATTTCAGAAATTTTACATGACGAAGGAAAATCATTGTTATTTTTGCATTTTTCAACAATGTGAAATGTTTTTCGTTTACTTACTAAAGGAAAAAAACACAGGTTAGTTTTATAACATTTGAATCAAAATTGAACGTTATATGACAATTTTAAGCTATTCATATGTTATCTTTAAGGGGTCCAGCGGTCTAAAGATGGTATCTGAAGTGTTCTACCGCTCGTTTTGTATTGTTTTTTCCCGGGCTTGCAAATTTCTCCGTTGTTTTTCAAGCCAAGGGCAAGTATTACATGTCCAAATGTTCGTAATCGCAAGCCAAACATAGATGTGAGAAAAAGCACGGATTTTCCGTAAGACGCCATAAGCAGTTAACAGGTTTAGACTGCGGACCTATGCTCTAGATACCAAAAAGATATTGTCGACATTGCATTAAATAAAAACTAAAAGGAATTTTGCCGTTTTCCTTGTAGGATATTAACTGCAAATAAAAAATGTTCCAGAAATTACAAAAAAAAATAAATGTCGAAAAAAATGTCAGTTAACAGGTTTAGATCGCGGAATCTTCAATTAAATATAATATTTCAATGAATCTTCGTTTGAAAGTATATAGTAAACTTGCTGAAATATTATCCTAAGAAAATGAACATTTTTTGTCAGTTTTTCAGTTGATTGAAATTAATATTCTGTAAATCATTATCTACTGTAGTATGGTTTTCCCAATTTCAATTTAAAAATAAGGATTGCTATACGTCAGGGTATTCTGAGAACCCGAATAAAAATGCTTCGACTTGAGTTCGACTTGAATCGCCCCCAATTAAGACATGTTGAAGTCAAAAAGGTCGGCTTGAGCATGTCTAAGTTTTGAGACGGAGCCAGACTTCAAGTTATGTCTTGGAGACAACTTTCTATGCCTGAAAGACATAAATTGATTTCTTGAGTCAAATTTTTATGGCTTTAACACGAACGACTTATAACTTCGAGTTTATACCTGTCCTAACAAAAAGGGTCACTCTAACTGTCATAAAAGCTAATATTTGTTAATGCTTAAACAATCTCGTATATTTATATTTTATATTTATATTATATATAACCTAAATAGTTTAATAATAATAATAATAATAGTTTAACCTAAATAGTCACATTTCCACTGTCCCTATCTACTATCTAGCGAAACCACTGCCAAGGGAACGGGTTCAGAAAAACTGCTTGCACATTTCACAAACAAGCTTTGAAACTTCAATGAGGAATCAGACCAAGCTAAGAAGACCCAGGTGCCTCGTTAAAGGAGAGTGGTCAGCCATTTGCAGGTACACGAATGGACCTGAAAATGTTTCCAGCGGGGACCTACTTGGAGGTTCCACTCTTAGTCTCTCCCTAACCACCTATCTCACGGTTGTGAGACGTGGTTATGGCTGAAATCGCGGTAAAATTTCAGCCACAACCACGTCTCACGACCGTGAGATAGGTGGTACAATCGTTGCAACTCCCTTATAAGGTCTCGATACCTCCCTTTCTTTTCATTCTCCTTGGCTATGATGTTTTTTTCAGCTGGTGCCGAAAATTCGATAACGAACATGGTTCGCTTCTCGAAGTCAAGAAGAACCATGTCAGGCCTCGAGTGAGCAACAGAAACAATTGTCGAGAATATAAAGTTCCAGTATATGCGGCACTTCCCATTCTCGACAATTGACTTAATTTCCCTAGGAGCATTTAGAGGAGCGATATTAAGGTTAATGCCGTAGGAGTGACAGAGATGATAATAAAGCACTCTTAGTGCCGCATTATGCCTTTGAATGTAGGTCGTTCCCGCATGAGTTGGACAACTAGATAGTATGTGCGCTAAATGCTCCAGATGTGAATGGCACGCCCTGCAGCTATCATCGGGAATGTCGTGCCTCAAAATGTGGCGACGGTATGTTAAGGTGGAAATGACACCGTCTTGGCATGCGAAAATGAAACCCTCCGTACCAGACTTCAATCCGAGCGATTTAAGGAAAGAAAACGTTAGCTCACAAGACATTGAATGCTCCTTCACATTTCTGTGGAAGATACCGTGCATCCTCTTATCAAGGAGCTGTTCACGAAAGTTTTTCTCTTGTGCTTTCTTAATCCGGGCTTTCAGGAGTGAGCACTCGAGATAGATAAGATTTGATGCATTTTGCTCACCACTAATACTGAAGTCAAGTCCGAGTGCTTCAGCAACCTCCTCCGCTGCTTTGTACATAAACGCTCCTTTGCCCACTTCTTCGTGATTCCTGACAATTTTAAGAAGAGGGTCTCTTCCATTTGCAACTCTATGTGCTGTACCCAGAATAATCCTGTTGTGAAGACATTCAAGACTCAATATTCAGCGACCCCCTTGACGGCGTGAGATGTACAGTCGCGGAACGGAAGACTTAGGATGCATGTTTTTGTTCATGTGCATAACCTTTCTTGTCCCGATATCAAAAGATCTGAGCTCGTTCTTCGTCCATGGAACTACTTCAAATGAATAGAGTAGTACCGGGACGGCAAGCATGTTCGTTGCAGATACTTTGTTCCTCGCCGACAGTTCGAAAGACCAAATCTGTCAGATGAGACGTTTGTATCTGCTTCGGAGAGTATCCTTTATAGACGTCACATCCTGAATGCAGCTCTGTGGCACGCCCAGGTATGTATAAGTCTCTCCAGCGCAAAGGTATCGTATGGAGCTTCTATCAACGAGCTCAGGATCTTCAGGGATGCCATTAAGTTTTCCTCGCTTCAAATAAACCTTGGCGCATTTGCCTAACCCAAATTCCATTCCAATTTCCTTAGTATATCGTTCGACAATCATCAGAGCTAGATGCAGTTGTTCTCTGTTTTTAGTATAGATCTTAAGATCGTCCATATAAAATACATGAGTGACCCTGTACTTTCGATCTGTAGGTTTGCGGCACAAGTACCCGTCAGAATGGCGCAGTGCTAGAGATAGTGGCAATAATGTAAGGCAAAAGAGGAGTGGGCTCATGGTGTCGCCTTGAAAGACACCTCTCTGAAAGGTGACCTTGTTAGTTGTAACACGATTTTTTCCAGATGAACTAATAAATCTGGTTTTCCAAAGCGGCATCAATCTCTCTATGCACCCAACTATTTGCCTATGAACCTTTAAGATTTCCAAAAGACAGATGATAAGTCTATGGGACGTCGAATAGAAAGCTTTCCGATAATCAATCCAGGCCATCGATAGGTCACGCTGGTAGAATACTGCATCTTTGCAGACACATCTATAGATGAACAGGTTCTCCCGACATCCGGCTACGCCTTTCTTTGAGCCTCGTTGTTCATACATTTCTTGCCACACAGGTTCAATTGCCCGAAGAATCCTATCATT
>NC_046665.1:67696372-67701383 GCF_010883055.1 Belonocnema kinseyi
TATATTTAAAAATTTGTCCTAAGGACAACCGCAGGATTTCGCCGGGAGCGGGTGCTAATCTGCTAATCTTTTGAATTAAAAACAACTAATTTAATAATTACAAATTTTTCATTCATCAATTTTAATCTCATTTATGAGCCGAAAAAGGTTCGACCATCTCAGCCAAGACAAGACTTGTCTTGAGACAAGTAAACGTCATCTTAGCCAAGACAAGGCTCGACTTGAGACAAGTAAACGCTGTCTCACCTGTTATGGCCATAAAAGTAAGACGAAGGCCTATGTCCCGACTCAGTTTTGAGACGCAACCAGACATCGATGTCTTGGAGACGAACTCAAGACATAACTAAGCGGAACTCAAGTTAAAGAATTTTTACTCGGGAAGTCAGGGAAAGTCAAAAAAAGTTCAGGAATTTTAAAATAATCGCCAGAAAATCGACTTTTAGTATGAAAATTAAACATTTTGAATAACATTTTTTTCTTTAATGATTGAAAAATCTTTCTTAGTTAAACATTTAACTCTTTTGTTGAAAAGTCTCGTTTTTAGTTTAAATATACAACTGTTTTGTTGAAAATTTCTTTTTGTTTAGCTGAAAATTCATTGTTTTCACTGAAGATTTAATTATTTCATTCTTAGTTCAAAATGTTTGATTATTAGTTGAAAGCTTCACTATTTGGTTAAAAACATACGCATTTTGTTGAATAATTGTTTCTTTGGTTAAAAATAATCTTCATAACTATACATTTAATACTACTTTGTTCCAAATCCATTTTTTGAATAATGATTTATCATCTTTATTCAAAGCCCTATTTTTTGCTTGAAAATTCAATTTTTTCTTGAAAATTTGTAAGTTATGTATGAAAATGAATGTTTTTGATTAAAAATATAACTATTTCAATTTTTATTGAAAATTTATGTTTTTTGCTTGAAAATTGGTCTTTTTTGGTAAAATATTAATCTTCTTGGTGTGGAATTTAATTTTTTTTTAAACGAAAATTTAAAGAGTTGGTTGAAAATACATGTTTTAAATGAAGATTGATCACTTTAGTTGAAAATTCATTTCTTTGATTTAAAATTGATCTATTTTGTTGAAACATTCTTTTTTTTAATTTAAAATATAATCATTTTGTTATAAAATTCTTTTTATGGGCTTAAAAATTCAATAATTTTGTTATGAATTAATTTTTTTGTTGAAAATTCATATTTGTAGACTAAAAATGCATCTGTTTTGTAGAAAGTCGCCTTTTTGACATAAATTCAACATTTATTTTGTTTTAAATCAAAATTTTTTTTGTGGAAATATCATCTATTACACTTTATGTTTAGAATTATATTTTTGTATTTTTTTTATATTTTTTTAGTGTTCCGTTAAAAATTAATTTAAAAATTAATTAATTTTTTTGTAAAAAATCTATCTTTTTGCGGTTAAGATTCAATTAATTAAATAAAAACTTCTGTAATTTATTAGAAATTGTTTTTTTTCGTAAAAAATTGATCTTCTTCGTTAAAAATTCATATATGTGATTGAAAATTTAAGTTAAAACTACATGTATTTTTTTTTATATTTCGTATTTCTTGGTAGAAAATTAAACTTTTTGGGTTAAAATTAATCTTTTTGTTCGAAAAGGTAACTATTAGGTTAACAATGCATGTATTTTATTGAAAATCAAAAGAAATGTTCTAATACATAGTGAATTTACTGTTATAAGAAACAGTAACGTTCTTGTAACCCCCCCTCCTAAATCGTTTTTTGTAATTTTTGGATGATCCCTTTTAAAATTCTGTATGACTATTGTCACGAAAAAGAAATGATAACTGTCAGGAAAGATACAAAATTTGACAGGGAAAAGTTAGAGAATTTCAATATTGGGATATTATGGCAACCCGGAATATATAATATTTAATTAAAATATTATAAATGGCATTATTTTTCTTGGCAGGCACGATATTATATGGCTTTTCTCAAGAAGCAGTTTAGTTTACCATCGAAGGAAATAATGCTGGAAGATTCGAAATTAAAAGTATCAAAAAAGAGACACGCACACAGGTTATTTCTGAGTCAATATAATTTTTTCGATTCAATGGCTAAAGAAGCTGGACTTGAACTTATTCCAACAAGTTTCAGAAAAGCTTTGGATGTTTGGACAATTATTCGAGAGAGCGATTTGTGGCACTACAAGGATTATAAAATTATTTTATCTGAGGACGATAAAGATGCTCAAATAATTTATGATCCATGAATTCTGATAACATATTGATTAAAATTTCATACAATAAAAGGAATTTTTAGAAACACATATAACTTTCACTTAGCTGTTTGTAAAATGCTAATAACCATCCAGTTCAGAGACCGTATATCAGAATTCAATACAGCAATATTATATCTTTCTATATAATGTTTATCTTGCCATAAGCGATGAGGTTTTATCAACATTCGCAAGAATGGAGGCAGTCCTTATCATTTAATTCCACTGATTGATTGTGTAGTTATGTGTTAAAAATGTTTGGAAATAAGTTGTTATCTTGAAGTACTAAGAACTAGGTAGGTAATAGTCGTCTTTTTCATACAATTTTAAAAATAATAATGACAATTTTAAATAAAAAATCTTATATTCTATTCTATGTATTATATTATCTACTAGCAGTAAATGCACGCACTTGAAGCACGCGCTCATGTTTCTGGATTTTTATTTCTTAAGATTAAAAATATAAGTAATTTGAGAATCCATATTAGCAGGATGTCTACTCAAAACCTGGAAAAATACCCTGTAAATTCCAGGCATACAATTTTCACGAGTTTATTATAACTGATGTTTTTATTTCAGACTTTTTAAATA
The DNA here is from genome assembly GCF_010883055.1 of Belonocnema kinseyi. Lineage (NCBI taxonomy): Eukaryota > Metazoa > Arthropoda > Insecta > Hymenoptera > Cynipidae > Belonocnema > Belonocnema kinseyi. Next base: position 67,699,208 of record NC_046665.1, read on the forward strand.
TCTAAATGCGTAAAAAATAGCCCAATAATATGAAAAATTAAATATTTATATTTTTTTCTCTTGAGAAATGAATATTATTAAATATAGCATTTACGTGGCCTTACCTTTTAAACAAGGGACTTTTTTCTTACTTCTGATATTATTGATATTTTGAGTGAGAAAGTGTGTGATAAGCCGGCTGTCTCGAGTGTTTATACAAAAGGACCATAAGAAAACTTAAATTTCAGAATTATATAGCGAAAATATTAAGTAATTGTGAACGCCATTGCAACGGATTATGTTGGCTGCCTAAGATTTGCATAGTTTTATCACCCTGGATGTGACCAACTGGCGAAACCTCTCACAGACTGTAGCTAAAGCAAGTGCTGTCAGACCAGCATCAGACCATCGTCGCCCAATCCGAGTACTTCCAAATAAATTCGCAAGAATGATTTAGGTCTTATGATCACCAATATAAGAGATATAATGCAGACTGATTGGAGCACAGTTACAGTATCTGTTGAATCTTTGGCAACAAGAATAAACGTCTTTGATCAGAAATTTGCTGCTAACTTCACTTGTATTGATAATGCGGAAAAGAATATACGCAGAAAAAACTTCCGCTATGGTTACACAATTTTTAGCTAAAATAGGGAAAGCATAGATTTTCTGTAAATAGTACCGATTTTTTTGCAGAGTTTACAAAATTTTAAGTTATTTTATAAATTTACGGATATTTTCTGCAAAATTTACTAAAATTTTTGGGTCAAATTAACATCTTTAATTTGTAAAATATAATTTAAAAAGTATGTAACTGTTACAGAAAATATCCGCAAATTTATAAAATAATTGAAAAATTTGCCAACTCTGCACAAAATTCTACACTAATTACAGAAAATCTACGCTGTCTCTATTAATACGCACGTAGAAACTTTCAGTTATAAAATTTGATAGTATAAAATTTATTTTTACAATACGACTATAGCAAGCCAGGATATAGAGTCACTATTGGAAGAATTACTATCGTGAATATTGAACTGTGAAGTTCTTATTGGAATATTAGATAAATGATTAAATAATTGCACCGACACGAAAGGAAACTTCCTATAATTCCTAGGACAGACTGTGAAGTTTACAAAGCGCGCGAGACGAGTTTGCTTAGTAGGTAAGGGAGGGGATAACGCGTTGTTAGGGGCCGCATTAATTCGACACAAAATTTTTAAATCGTGATTACTCCGGTATTAATGGTAGTATCGAGATGATTTTTGGATAGAAAGTTTCATTAGTCTTTGCCGCTTCTGATGAGTATAGAATCATAGCTCATTCTGTATAAATTCAATTCCCAAACTGATCACGAAGTTTTCACAACTTCGAGCTCAAAAACGTTGCTATAAATTTTCGAATTGTCCAAAACGACCAACACTTATCAAGTGCATGTACATTAATCTATATTATATCCAAAATTCAGCTCGATATGATGTATGCGTAAAACGCATACTTTTTTTTTACATTTCATTTATTACTTGTTCACAGCTTTTTTACACAAATGAGCAATTAACTGCAAAGAAGTAGCAATATAGGAACATGTTTTATACACAACACAGCAATACATTTGAAAACATTAAATGGAATAGTTTTAAAGAAAAACTTCTGAAAGCACATTTTTGAAATATATCACTTAACATCTGTCAATTACATCGTTCAACGAGGGATTTATAGAAACCGTAAAATTCAATAGATTCGCATTTGTTTTGTCCTTGACAAACAAATCACTATCGGCGCGACCTTCTTCGAGTGTTGACGTATTTATGCGTTTTTGAGCGAAAAAGGTAAACATATTTATGCTCGTCAGTTGTGAAAACTGCTCGAAGTTGTGAAAATTGCGTGTTCAGTTTGGGAATTGAATTTATACGGAATGAGCTATGATTCTATATTCATCAGAAGCGACAAAGACTGACGACAATTTCTATCCAAAAGTCATATCGAAAGGACCATTAATACCGGAGTAATCGCAATTTTTGTGTCGAATTAAGGTGGCTTGGGCGCTTTTTAAAAAAATCACAGGCAGTTCTGAAAATTTGATATTATCGAAAGAAAATATACTAGATCACTTTACAAAAAAGAAATACTAAGGTTGACGATGAAATTATCGAAAAAAACGCTATTAAAAAGTTGTGATTTTAACATGTAGTCTTAT
>NC_046665.1:67701483-67707993 GCF_010883055.1 Belonocnema kinseyi
ATATGCGTATATCAATAAAATTCAAATAAAGACTGATCGCATGATAGATAGCCCCCACAGTGCCCCCACATTGTACGGCACCAAACGCCCAAGCCACCTTAATTCGGCCCGTAGCGGCACGTTATCCCCTCCCTTACCTACTAGGCAAACTCGTCTCGCGCGCTCAGGACGTTCTGCTTTCCAGGGGCTCATCTATCTATGTTCATTCGACGCATTTCTAATTTTTCCCATAGAAAATAGGAAAAACTGTCATGGTCGAAAGGGGAAAATAAAAATAAATTCGCATTCACTGTTTTATATATGTGTGTGTGTGTGTGTTGTAGTTGCACGCACTATAAATTTTATACATTAAACATACAATTAGATATTTATATTTCATTCTAAGCTGAAAGAGAAAAATCTTCTTAGAAGTAATCAGCCTTAGTGGGGATTGAACACGGGTCTCCGGGGCAGCAGCGTGGAGTTATTTTCCTGTGATAAAACAAATTATAAGGTTTAAGAATTTTATCCTCATGAACTTCGGCGCGTGTAATGACGTCATTCGGTACTGAATCGTGAAGCACTACATTCAATTGTTTTTCCTCTCAATGTACCTTCCCATTGAAAATGGTAATTTTTCTTACCTGTTTTGTAACTTATGTCATTTTAACTGCTAGTTATTACAACTACGGTTTTATCATTTAATTTGTGAATATCATTTTTTTCAACTTCAATCTGCTATAAAAAATATTAATCTTTCTAACTATAAATAGCAATTATTAGGTTTGCAGTATATTTATAAATGAAATGGAAAATGTATTTCTTCATATAGCTGCGGCAATAATACTATTTTCTAGGCTATATCCTATATTGCCATCGAACTTTTGTAAAGATAAATATTATAATGCCAAATTTTACGAACAAAAGTTTCTCCGTGTGGAGTTGAAAATTCGGGATAATAAATAAGAAGCACTAAAAAAGGTTGGTCTAGTCCTAAATTTTAATAATTGTGAGAAAAGTAAAAAAAATGTTTGAAAAATTTAGTTTTTCTTATTTATTAAAATTTATCACCAGGCCCAACTTTCTTAGTGGTTCTTATTTAGTATCCTACATTTTTAGCTATATGTGGAATTTCGTGTGAAAACAAATTAAGAAATGAAAAAACTGTCGGTAAGGTAGCAATCTGGTCACGTGACCCAATCATCCCGCGGCCTTAAGGTCATGTGATGAGTGGTCCTAAATTTGTATAATTATTAAAAAAGTTTTTTGTTGTAAATAATTTTTATTTGCTTTTTTCATAATTGTTCAAATTTAGGACCAGAGACATCTTCCTTACTGCTTCTTATTCATTTTCCTAAATTTTCAACTCGATGTGGCGCTTCGTGTGGAAATATGTTGGGAAATAAAAAAAGTAGCGGTAAGGTAGAAATCTGGTCACGTGGCCCACTCGTCACATGGCCTTAAGGGGGTATTCTGGTCTAGAAACTCGATTTTCGGCGGTTTTTTGAAATTGAATTTAAAAAAGCAACAAATATCTTTACCATCCATTTTTTACCATGTTATTATTGATATTTATAAAATACAGAAAAAAATTGAAAATTAAAAAAGTTAGAGGGAGGGGGGGCAGACAGGTGTGAAAAAACGGTGCATCCTGGCCACCATGATTCTAACCCTCCTGGTGATCTGAAAAAAAAAACAAAAGAAATTCTTAATCAGTAAGGATGGCGTTACATCCCCTACCTCGGGGAACATGAAAAAAAATTATACAAAATGGCGACTGTGTGAAATCAAAAATTTTGTTTTATCCCTTTTTTTGAAATTCCTGAATTTTCTAAAAATAGTAAAAACCAAAATTGAGACATGAAGCTGGTAGGGGCTATAAAAGATTATATAAAGAAGGTTCACACCAAATTCCAAGTAAAGCGGTTGGCTAGAACTTGAGATATCGTGGTGGCCGTGTCAAAAAAAGTAGTTTCGAGAAAAACGCGTAAGAATTGAGTAAAATTTCAGGCAGTCTAAGTCATTTAATAGTGCGCTATATTTACATTTTATCAATCAGCCATTCCTGCTCCATACATTGGACAGTTTCGTTTAGAGGATACGTTATTAAAGGTCTGAACTTTGAAAATATGCAAAAAAAATCGAATTTATCAAAATTCTAGCCCAGAATACCCCCTTAAGAGCATGTGACGCACTCAAATACCTATATTACCGAACTCACTTTTTCAGTTTACTGAATTTTCTTTGAACTTAAGAACTTTTTTAAATAAAATATCGGGCTAAAGCTTTGGAAAATGTATCAGAAGACCATACAAGACGTTTGTGCACTTCATTTGAGGAGAAAGTTCGCTAGAAATTATTTTTAAGAATATCAAAACTGGGTCCAATTTTTGACATATTTTCTTTGTACCTTGACATTTTTTGAACCTAAGAACTTTTTTGTATGTAAAATACAGGATATATTCTAAGGATTTTTTAGAACTGCCCGACCTTAATCTCGTAATTAGGCTCATTTTGCACTCTTTCTCTCCCTCTCCTCACTTTTCTCTTTTTTTTCTTTATCTTTTTCTTTTCATCATCTTCCAAGTGTCTTTTAGAACTGCCCATTTTTTTTAGAACTGCCTGCTAGAATATACCTTGGTAAAATATCGGCCCCTAACTTTGAGAAATGCAAGACTAGACAGTAAATTCCGTTTGTATACATTTTTTTACATCTCGCAGATATTTTAAATATAAGGAAAGTTCTTAGGTTAAAAAATTTCGAGGTATGTCAAAAAATGGTTTCAGTTAATTTCTATGAAAATGATTTTTATCGAAATTCCTACTCAAATCAAGTACATAAAACATACTTTATGGTCCGCTGATACGTCTTCCAAAGTTTCAGTCCGATATTTTATTTACAAAAAAAGTTCTTAAGTTCAAAGAAAAGTATTCAGTGAACTGAAAAAGTGAGGTCGGTAACATAGGGATCTAAGTGTGTCATATGCCATTAACAGAATTTTTTCTATGTGTATGTTCGATATCAAAGAAACTGATACAACATTGGAAAATCAGATAAAAAATGACACTACTATTTTTGAGACTGAGAAAATCCCCAATGAATGAATCCCCCCCCCCATGAATTCCCGACTATAAAAATGGATGAGCTGAGACTCAGTTGCTTCAGGAAATTTTCACATGCTGTTCCGTCTCCACATCCTACTAAATGCGTGTTCCCATCAAACTCGATAGCAATGGAAATATTTCGATAGTTCTTGGATACACGAGGGGAGCAAATCAAACTGAATCTTCTTCATGGGATGAGAATTTATCTGGACTAGAAACCTGTGCAGCAATTAAAGTACAAAGAAGTGAAGATCTATAATGATCAGTTAGCGAAGGGGAAGAAAGATCTACAAATTGTTTATCGATAAGTGATTCTGAAAATAATGTCACACCCATCGTCACCTGATCCCTGCCTATATATTATTATCAGAAGTGAGGGGTATAAATAGCAAACTCTGTAAGGTGGCTCAATCTCAGGATATTTTTGATTATGACATTGTTGCTTTCATTGAGATTTAAAACATTTATTTCATTGACTTAAAAACTGTGACGTAAGGATCGAATTGATAAAATTGATAGGGGGGGGGGGGGGGGTGATAGAAACCAATTGTAAATGTCCTAGTACAGAAATTATTTAGTATACCAACATACGACATCGTTCACTGTTATTAAATTCGTTTTTGTCAAACTTAAAGTTCATAACACGAAACTTTAGATTCAGGTCAAGTATGTTTCACCGCATTTAAAAAATGTCATACTTGAATCACTAATAGACGTAATTATACAAATGCGCTGTCTCTGGGGACAGAAAATAATATTTCAGATGTTCGGATATAGTTATGTCAAATATTGTTACGAATTAAAGTAAATGCATATAGCCCATAATTAAAGAAGGCAAATAGCTGTCATCGCTTCTGATTTGTGTTGACGCAGTTGATTTCAAAATTTTAAAATAAATTATATTCAAGCTACCTGTATGAACAAATTAAACTTTAAAAGATGCGATTACACAGGCCTGCAAATAATGGGGTCATGTCAGTTTTTGGGAAGTGGAGGGTCATTTTCAAAGTATTTTTTACGTAGAATCCGAATCCGGGATCAGAATTGGCCAATCACGTTAGGATTTTAAGATATTTGAGGTTATGTACCCCAAAAATGGCGTTTTTAGATACTTTTGAGGTTATGTACAGAAGGCACCAAATTTTTGGGCATTTTTTCTTTAGTTGTATCATATAGTACTGCTATTTTTCTTTAATTTCAGAGCCGCAGAGTTCAATTACCATTTTTCCTTACCAAGTTATGCTAATTTGAAATTACGAGATATGTCCCATTAGTATCCCATTGAATATGTCCCATTAAATATGTCCCTTTAAATATGTTCTATTAATATTTCGACTTCAGTTTCGTAATCAATAAACCCAAACACCCCCAAGTACCAATTTTCAAGAGAAAACACACAGTAGAAAATGTCTGCCTCAAAGTATTTAAATAAATGCTCAAGACATAATGGGACATATCTCGTAATTTCAAATTGGCGTAACTTGGTAAAGAAAAATGGTAATTGAACTGTGCGACTCTCAAATTAAAGAAAAAGAGCAGTACTATATGATGCAACTAAAGAAAATATCCCGAAAAATGGGACCCTGGATTCGGATTCTTCGTAAAAAATTACTTCGGAAATGACCCTCCACTTTCCAACAATAAAACCATGTTGGGCTGTGTTATCCTTCATTATACGTAGATAATAGTAGTGTTTAGCAGACAGGTTTGTATGCGTATGCAGATGTGAATGAATATAAATAAGATTCATGCTTCAAAAACTGTAAAATTCTAGCAGAGGTAACCCTAAAATTAGTTATTGACTGTTGGGCTTAAGATGTTTAAATAAATAAAAAACGGCAATTTCTTAATCGTGCAAGTTTCTAGGGATACAATCAATATGTTAAAGTTAGAAAGTTTGAAAATTAGTAACTCAAATAAAATAGTAAATCATTTCTGAAATTTGTCCCACAATACCACGAATGTTAATAATAATTAAAACAAATTTTTATTTCATCTTCCTATATTTCAAATTCAGTACTCAGTACGCCTAAGTCCTTGCCTGAGTGACTACCGCAGACCCCGTGCACCCCGCGCAGCTACTGTTACACCTACCTGCGGCGCGGCCTCAATTCTCGGAAGGGCTATAGAAGGGAGGGCTATTGAAGGGTTTCACTTACATCAAGTTTCAACTAAAGAAGATAAATTTCCAATGAAACATTGAATAGTGAAATTCTTAGTTAATAAAAATTATTTTTCAACTTAAAAAACGAATTTTCAACAAAATATATCCATTTTCAACCAAAGAGAAGAATTCTCAATTCGAATAATGATTCTTAACCCAAAAATTAATTTTTAATGAAAGAGTCTAACTTTCAACGGAGTAGTTCCAATTTTCATCCGAAAAGATGAATTCTCAACAAAAAATGTAATAGCTGATATTTCAACCACAAAAGATCCTAATTTTAAATATTAAAATATTTGAATTTAAGCAAGAAATACGAATCATCAACTAAGAAAAATTTTCCAGTCATGGAGTAATGTTTTGAACAAAACTGTTGAATTATTAAGCCAAAAATGAATTTTCACCCGAAAAGATTAAGTTTCTACCAAAAAAGATGAATTTCCAATTAAACAGATCAATTTATAACTAAAAATTGATGACCTAAGTGTTCAATGAAAAAGCTATTTATCAACCAAGATAGGAAAGAATTTTCAACACAACGGTTAAATGTTTAACTAACGTGATGAATCTTCAACAGAAATAGTGATATTTTAAACTAAATACATCAATTGTCAAATAAAGAAGATAAATTCTCAACCAAAAATTAAATAGATTAATTTTCAATTGAAAAGTTAATTCTTGAAAAAAATGTCAACAAAATAGTCAAAATTTCAACTAGAATAATCAAATAATCAGTACAAAAAATTAATTTCCAACAAAAAAAAAACGGATTTAAAAGAAATAGTTAAATTTTCAACCCAAGAGATAAATTTTTAATTAAAATTATGAAAGTTCAACCAAAACAACGATTTTTAACAAAGTAAATTAACTTTCAAAAATCTAAATCTAAATTTAACCAAGAAAAAATTTGCGGCAACTTTTTATTAAAAATATCAATTATAATTTTAATTTCCAAAAAAAAAAATATATATAAATTTTTTGGCACTAATATATCGTTATAATAGTCTTGAACTACATGAAAAGAGCTTTTCAAAATACTATAATAAAAGTTCAATCGGATCATCCTAAAAGAAGTAACTACACTAACGTCAATAGGTGAAGAAACGCGTGAAAAATTAACAACTTCAGGCCACTGTGTATAACAACTGGTTGATAAATTAAACTATACCAGGTGTATACATATGAAACCGGTATTGCCATTTAGCGGCCAGTAGGCACACTTGTAGGCACTGTCGGAACTTACCATTTGTGCTAATTGGCGT
>NC_046665.1:67708093-67712257 GCF_010883055.1 Belonocnema kinseyi
AGCGAGGGCGCATACTTCGAATAAAATATTTGTTATCATTCTCTTGAAATAAATGTGTTTTTTTCTTGAAAAAATACCGGTTTCATATGTATACACCTGGTAGTTTGATGGATTAATGCAGGTCCACTAAGACTATATTCCAGACATTATAAGTCAATCGATTCGTCACAAATCAGCTAATATTTTCTACTCTTATATCAACTCAAAATTACTTAAATTAGAAATTTCTTACTATAATAATCGATTTTTTAAATAATACAAATGACCAAGACTTCCTTACTCTTTAATAATGTGTATAAATATTATAGGTCAATCGTTTCGTGTTCAAACAAGGAATCTTTTATATATTCTTGCATCATCTTTGAATTAGGTTAATGAAAAAGTTTTACCGTAAAAACCAATTTTAAAAATAATGTAAAGTATTTTAAAAAATGTAATAAATATTTTCAGAAATCCTTTGTACAGTTTTAAAATATTAGTGGTAAAAATAAGTTCCGTGTCATCAATTTATCTTCAACTGTCTTCAATTCATCGCGTACACAAAAAGTATGATACTTACAGGCACACACACAATTGCTTAGACATTTTATTATACATGTTTTAATTGAGAAGCGTTGAAATTTCTTAATTCAATATTTTAAAATTGTGAATGATTCTTTTTTAAATTCTTTTGACTTTCAATTCGAAATTGTCTTTTTTTTATAATGTTAAGTTTGAAATATTTAATATTTCAAAATATTTTGAAATAAAAAATAATTCAATTTTCAATCCCTAGTTTTTAAATAAAAGAATTGCAAAAATTATTTGTTTTCTCTACTTCACAAGAGAGAAATAAATACACTGAAACCTGGATTTCAAAAACCAGGGCTCACGACGTATCTAGAATTTTAGCCCTCGAAATGTTGATGATGCGGTGACTGTGGGACCGAAAGAAGCGCAGTACGCCTTCATGTGTGGCAAACAGCAGCGTATCGACATAGCGGGCAATACCGTCAGCGCGTTAGTTGCGTCAATTTGCGTCAGTTGTTAGCATGCGCCCAAATCCAAGAGAAATGGTTCAACCGACCCTGAATTTTTACGCTTCGATTACCTGCATTTAAGATCTTTTGTTAAAGCTTCTTCGGCTTTAACGAACACATTCTCATCACGTGTCTCGCACTTCGCACTCGAATTTTTCCCTTGAACTGTATATCATTTTCATAAATTGTTCAGTCGACGCTATTTACATTGCCGCGGATGGGACCGTAAGGGAGTAATGTTCATGGAAACAATGTTCCCCCACCCTCGAGTCTAATCTTGATACGTGGTGCTTGATGCGAATTGTTTCGCTCGCTATGTCCGTTGCCGAGCGCGGATCAGTGTTTACAAACAGTGAAAGTTCGATTTTCAGAATACATATTGTGGAAGTAATTATCTCACATTTGGTTCTAAAAAAATGTGAGCACATCGTTCTTTCGCGGAATAAACTGAAAAATAGGTTAGCATTTACGAATTATTGATAAACCTTTGATTAAATTTGCCATAATTGAGATTATCTCATGTGACAAGAAAATTGACAACAGATAGAAATATTATGATTTCAAAATTCTTTTATAAGCCTCATTTATAAATCATATCATGACTTTTTGCACTTTAAAATTGCCTTAAAAGACCGAAACTATTGGCGGCAACGTATATAGCGAGCGGAACAATTCTTGCATGCCGAGCCGTCACGGTCGGGGTAGGGGAAGAGCTCGGCCGAGAGTCAATTCAGAATGCTTCCATTCATGAAATCCATCAAATCTTTGATTATACTATTTTTTTGTTTAAAGTAAAAATTAAAATGTTTTAAATGTCTCCGAATTTAGACTATGCATTGTATTTTAATTTTACAAATTTGCAATTCGAACTTGCCATGTGAAGTTCTAAATTTTCCGAATTTTTGACAAATGAAAGAAGGCAGCAGCAGTTCTGCATCCTACGAAATTGTTTTATTTTATTTGCAAAAATACTCTAAGCCTTTTCAAGCTTTACTATTTATCAAGGTGTATATTACAATTTAATATTATATTTATATTTTCCTATTACTTCATATAATTTTAATCTTACAGTTTCTTTATTATTATTTAAGTAACAGAAAAAATAGCGTATTATGCGCGCTTATTAGTAGTTTTTTGTAAAATTAGAAACTCACATTGAAAGTACGAAACAATATAATTGATGATCATAAATTAAATTAAATAATCAAATATCTGTATGTATTAGTTTTCATACAATTTTAATTTTAATTTTGATCTTATTACCCCATCTAATTATTTTTCCAATCCTGTAATAAGGTCCGCCATCTCTTCTTCATCCTCTACTATCAACAGGTTATCGTCCACGTATCACATTGTATAAACCTTTTCGTTCCCTATCCTAACTCCTCCCTAACATTTTCTCCTCATTTCTTCTTTCAAGTGTGATATTAATATTTTTCAATTGTGTTATGGAAATAAGTAAAAGACAAATGCAAAATTAAATTTAACATCGTATATTATATGTGAAAGCAGAAATAACAAATTAGTTGTACCGACAGAACGACGTAAAAAGCTCGGCGTCTCGAAAGGAATTACCTGTTCTTCAATACAATAAGCTCAACCACCCTAAAGGCCACGCTAGGTAAACACTTTAAGGTTCGAATTTTAGATTTATAATTCTAAATCCAAACAGTAATCGCAATATCCAATCAATAATAGTCACTGAGCGAATATAAATGTAATAAATATATTTTAAAAAAGTGGGCTCACAGGACATCCTTACCTAACTCCTCTCACTAACCAGAAACTATCTCCTACTTGCCCTCCTACCTTTACCTTGCCGTTTATCTCTCTACAAATTTCCGATACTCTCTTTATTAATCTTTTCTCTTGGACAGAACAGTCAGACATACTTTATACAATTTTCGCAACAGAAACACACTTCTATAATTGGTAACCTCCTCTCCTTTGCCTTTCTTCAGTATTGCTATCACTACTTTTTCTTTCCATAACTATGGCCACCTGTCTCCTCTCCATACGCTATTACACATTATCCGTGTCCAATCCTTTAGTTCCGTCCCTCCATATTTCTAGACTCCATTTGGAATTTCATCGATACCAGGTGCCTCTCTATCTTTAATTATTCCTAATACCTTGAATATTTCTTCCCTTGTTATGTCTTCTTCCTTATCTCTTTTTCTAGCATATTTTCCCCATTTCCTAACTTTTCTCTCTATTACTCCTAGCAATTCCAAAAAACATTTTTTTTTAATTCTAACATTTCAATATCCTGGTTTACTCTTTTTCTCCTTTCTCTCTCTTTTTACTGCGTTCTAAACTTCTTCTTCCACCCTAGCCTTCTTCGCCTCTTACTCAAATCTTTTATTCTCTTTCTTTTGATTACACAGCTCAGTATATTCCTTATTTTTCTCTTATATTCTTCTCCACTACTTTTTTCTTTTCTCCATTTTCCTAACTCCTTTCTCACCTCCTTCTTTTACTCTTTACAATCCTCATCCCATCCACTTCTCTTCCACCCTTTACGATCTTCTTTTTTTCTTGTGCACAATAATCCACTTTTTATTTCTCCTATCATTTGTTTCATCTCCACGTCCACATTTCCCTCTCCCATTTTGATGTTTCTGACCTTTTCTGTAAACTGTTCTTTTCCCTGCCTTGAACAATCTCATTTTTCTGCTCTTTTAACCTTTGCTCTCTTTTTATACATATTGCTATTTCTTTTTCACCCTCTGAGGTCACTATTAAGGGAAGTTGATAACAAATAACAAAGTTATTTATATTATTTAATATATTTTTTAGAATTTTGTAAAGAATACATATGTATTATATTATTATTAATAATAAAGCAGTACAGTATAATAAATAGAAATATATTATGTGGGTCAGCTCACTCATTTGTCGACAATCTCAGGCCTGCAAATAATGGAGCTTATTACGAAATAAAATTGATTATAAAACAAAATTAGGCACCAAATAATATTGATGGTAAAATACTGCCTACTATAAAATTACGATCATAATATTATTATTGATCTACCTTTTTCATGTTGAATAACTTAAGTTTACGGTCGTCCATAAACTACATTAACAATTTGAGAGGGGCGGGGTCAAACTAAAAACTATACTTGGTACCAGGATGACGGGG
>NC_046665.1:67712268-67748490 GCF_010883055.1 Belonocnema kinseyi
TTAACGGAATCATAGTTTTCAAAACATTCTTCTTTTTTCTCGCTTTCTAAGAAACGTACCTCTTCTCCACTTTTTCTCGTTTTTCGCTTAAATTCTAACTAAATGAATAGAACCCAAAGAGAAAAATCAGCTAGTTTAGGTTGAAAGTTCCATTATTATATTTTTTTTCGGAACACATCTCGTTTGGTTACAAGTTTTAATATTTCGTTGAAAATTTTATTATTTCGTTTTAAATGCAACTATTTTGTTTAAAAGCCATCTTTTCTTGGTCAGAAATTCAGATACTTCCTTTAAAATTAAATTAATTTATAAAAAATGTAATTAAACTTTTTTTATTCAAATTCACCCCCTTGATTTAAAATGTTTGGGCCTATATTGAAAATGTACTTTTTTATTAAAAATTAAACTATTATTAAGAAAATTTACCTTTTTGGTAGCAAATATAATTTTTTGCTAAAAAATCATACTTTTTAGTTCAAAATTCATGTTCTTGAACGAAATTTTTTTCGTTTTTTAGAAATTTACATTTTTTAAGATTCAGCTCTTGGGTTAAAAATTTAACTATTCCGTTTAAAAAAAAAAATTTTCTGGTGGAAAAATCCTTTTTTTGGGTCATTTAAGCAAATGATTTGGTATAAAATTCGTTTTTAACTAACAATTGCAAATTGATTTTTTGTAGTTGAAAACTAATATATTTTGTTGAAAATTCGTCTTTTTTTGGTCAAAAATTAATCTTTTAGATTGAAAATTCATCAAGTTTTGTTAAATATTTAACTATTTGCTTAAAAATTCATGTTTGTAAGTTAAAAATAATCGTGCAGTTTAGAAAACGCGTATTAGTTGCATAACTGGCAACCTACGTAGCACAAATAATTTTTATGACTGCACATCAGATTCGTTAGAATCCAACAAAACAGTTCTATTTTTGTTCGGAATAAGTATTGTATAGAGAAACTAAACAGATAGATCGTGCGAACTTGAAGATTTCTTGGCCAATGTCAATCATAATGTAAAGCAGTACTTAACTTTTTTAACTTCTTCGTAGTGATTGTGTAATCATTGTATTCATCGATTAGAAAATAAAGTGCTAAAAACAATAAAGGTAATTATCATTTTTTTTAAATGCATGCGATTTTTGTTGATATAATTTGTTAAAGGTAAATTAATTTTGTGATATATCCATAGATGAATAACCTAGCTAAAAAAATAAGAGTTTGTGTAGTCGGTGGAGGTCCTTCTGGATTGTGTGCACTCAATCATTTGTCACAAGATTTTGATTATTTTGAGCCAGAGGCTTTCGAAAAGTCAGGAGACATTGGAGGAACTTGGGTTTATACTGAAAAAACAGGATTAGACGAAAATGGTGTACCAATTCACACGAGCATGTATCGAGACCTTAGGTTCAATACTTGAATTGCAAATTCATCAAATGTCGAGGAAGATTTTTTATTACACAATTAATTTATTATTAAATCATTGTTTATGTATGCAACTCTCTGTGTTGGAAAAAATTCTGTCAACATTCTAAAATATGAAATCCAACTTAAAATTTTTACAATAGAAATGTCCTTTTTCGAAGCTATATATTTACATAAACAAATAATCGTTTTATTCGAATTTAATCAAGTTCGTATTAAGGATTCTAATGGGTAAATTTTTAATATGTTAATATATTTAATATTTTAATTTGAATCATTTACAGTACAAACTCTGCATGTGAAATTATGAATTTCCCCGATTTTCGAAAAATGAAAGGTGAAAAATGTAGTTCAGTACCCCGCGGAGTTGTTTTATCTTATTTGCGAGATTACGCCAATCATTTTAAGGTTCTCCGATTTATTAAGGTTAGATATTATTTAAATGTATACAAAAATTTAATTGAATTGAGAAAATTGAAGCATTTTAATAACCCTATAGTTTCCTATAACTACGCATTTCAAAATTTTGTAATTAATTATGAACTCGATGAATATCAATTATTTTATTGTTTAATGTTCTGCAGCTTTTATAAAACAAAAATATATTAATTGCATAGTATAATTTTCACTCTTTAACTTAAATCAACAGATAAACAATTCTTAGAAACTTTATTTCGAAAATAATTGCTTTAAGAAATAAAATTTTATTAACGTTTTGTTAATATTCTACAAAAATGTTGAAACATTTGCAAACATCTTTTACTAAGCTTTTTAGAGGTGTTTGGATATTGGCTGGAATTAGGAAGTTAAAACGTGCATTTAAGATATTTATTTATAAAAAAGAAGAAATTAAAAAAATAATGTAATTGTTTGAAAAATTGCTCAAAAAAGCCACCTAGATATTTCGAGATGTATCCAGAGGTATCTTTTTAAATAAGAGGCTAAGTTTGTTTATGACAATTTAAAAATGTTAAAAAATAATTGAACGGTTAAAAAAAATTTTTTTAAAGCGTACCGAGATATATCGAGACAAATCCAAAGGTGTTTATGGTTTTCTGAATGGCCTCAGTTTGTTTTTAACAAATGCAAAACGTGAAAAAATAATGTTATTGTTCAAAAATGGTTTAAAAATAGCAAATCTATATATTAAGAAAGAAAGATTGAAAATTGTATGTGCGCAATTCAAACACAGAGAAAACTCTGATTTTGAAACATGTACTTATATAAAAAAATATTGAGTGAATCATCCTAGGATTTATGTTTGATAACAAAAAATGAACATTGCTTTCGTTGATAATGAACCTCGAAGAGGTTCTTAATTGAGCAAGAACACGTTAAAAATAGAAAGGAGATTTAAATAACAGATATTTTTGAGGTAGCTTGTCATTGAGAGAAATTTTACTACATATAAAACTAAATTCACAGCTTTCTAATCTCAACAAATTATGAGAACGGAAGTAGTCACGGTATGTATCAACTATACAATAAATTCCACCTAAAAGATTGGAACCGTTAAGATCCAGCATATTGTGACTGATGCCCGCTCCTTCCAGGCATCTGATAAGTTGACCTAGCCAGTTATATTTAAAGTTTTCACTGTTTGCAGTTTGGGCCAGTTTGAGCATACATAGTTTCGGATAGCGTGAGTCCTCCATATCTTAAACCCTTGTAGCCCAATTTAGCGCCATTTTCAAGATTTGATAAGGCAGGCAGGGCAGGCCTAGCTCTAATCTAATGACAAAATCAGGTGTATTTTCAGGTAGGCGCAGAATATTTTTGAAGAAACGAACTTGAGCTTTTTCGAATACATCTAGTTAGTTCAATCCGATGATGTGGGACGCATACAAAAAGGTGCTCTTTACAATCGAGTCATGAATTTTAACAATGGAAGGCCACGACGAGCCCTTAGTTCTAGTTAAGATATTGTAAGCCAAAGCCAAGGCTAAGTTGACTCTGCTAGACGCTACATGTGCAGCTGAATTGAAAAACCCTGTTCTAGAGAAAATTGTACCAGGCAATCAAAAGAGGAAATAAATTTTAAGGAACTACCATCGTATTTCAGGCCTTGGAGTCTTTCGCTAATCCGACCCATTTTGAATATGGTATAATATGTTTTCTTACTATTAACAGTGAGCTTGATTATATTACAATGCTCTTGCGTCTATGATCCATTCAAGTTAAGCTTCTTGGTATTCCTGGTAGATGTATACTGGCTCTAGCATTTTCCTGTATTGAATTTGTTGACTGCTGATTGGTGTTGATTGGCGGGGATTCTGAGGCCTTGCGTTTCGCCACAACCTGTGCGGCGTTTGCATACCCTGTTTTGACTTTTTCAGACTGTTCACCGCCACTTCTAGTACACTTCGATTTCTGGATTAGAGCCTCTAGCGCTGCTATGTCCGTAAGCTCGAATTTTCTACCATCCACACACAAAAAATTATAGCTTGAGGCAGTTTTCAAATTGCAGTCTCTGGCCTCTTGAAGATATAGAAGCAGAGTTTTTCTTTCATTTTGGACTTTTTTAGTGTAGTCTTTAGAAATGCTGATCCCGGTGCCGCGCAGTTTTCTCAGTTGCGATAAGATCATTTTCTTATGTTTGAAGGAACGTAACTGACACATGGTGGGGCGAGGCTTGTCCCGAGTTTTCCCCAATCCGCCTAAAAGACTCAAACTGATCTGGGCGTATTTCGATATTGAGAAATTGCTTGCAGGAACCACAGACTGGTTGCACCACATCCTCATCATCTCCTATAAAGACACTAAAAATAACAAGGTTGTTGCTTCTTAACGTCCTGACCAATGCCTCAATTTTCCGATCTTGCTCCATTATAACGGATCTCAGTTTTTCTTACTCGACTTTGAGCTCTTTGCTTTCCATCGTGAGATGCTTAACTTCATTGTGGAGAGATGAAAGTGAGGATTCTAGACTCCCTATTTTTTGCATTGATTGCTCAAATTTATTATTGGAGATTTCGATAGATATTGTATCAATTGATTTACTTTACACCGAGAGATGGCATCACAAAATGCACTTTTCACCGTGCACAAAGTCCCAAGGAAGTAGAAAGCCCGTACAATAGCAGTTTTATGCTGATATTTTTTGCGGCAATTATTAGAACAACCACAATGAATGTGATTCGTAAACACTACTGCTAAATAGTCAATATGAGAACACTTTTTAAAGCACACTGCACGAACTCAGTTCAACAACAACCAAAATTTCACGAGTGAAATAAAAACGCGACTTACTGCCATACTTGTTTAGCAGCGCCCGCTTTTTCTGATAGTATTATGTTATCATTTGTATTATTGATTGATATAATTAAAAATTATAGTTTTATACAAAAGTAGAGAATATCCGACCAGAAAGTATTCAGTTGAATGAGGAAAAATCTACTATTTGGCACGTAAGAATGACAGATTTGACGACAAAACAAATTGTGCACAAAATATTTGATGCGGTTATGATCTGCACGGGGTATGTCTATTTATATTATTTTTACATAACCTTATTTTGAATTCACTTAAATTTTTTATTTTAGGCAGTATTCTGAGTCAAATATTCCTTATATAGAAGGCATAGAAACATTTCCAGGGAGAATTCTCCACTGTAATTCATACAAAAAACCAGAAGAATTTTCTAGAATGTCAGTAATGATTCTGGGAGCCTCTTATTCTGGAACTGATATTGCTGTAGAATTAGCGCCGTATGCTAATCAGATTTTCTTAAGTCACGATGGTGAAAGGTTATGATTACTCTAATATCAGGGATCACATCGGCTCAGAAGTTCAATTTTAGGTAAAGGGAATTTTTTCCGGAAAAATGGTTTCCATTGAGGTTTTATTCGTAGTTTTTTCATTAACTTTTTTATTTGGCTTTGAAAAATCTATTGAATACTTTAGAACTTTCTACTCAAAAAGTTATTTAACTACAGGAAGATCAAAGGTCAAAAAAGAAAGCTAAACAACAGAATTGAAAACGGATCATGTTTGCATTTTTTAAATGTATTTTTATCAGTAAATAGTTGTTTGATTAATAATTTTAATCATTTTTTAAGTTTATTTTTATCAGTACAAAAACCTGTACTATTTGAAAAAAAAATTTTAACTCAAAAAAGACTATTTGAACAACCTACATTTTTGTTTTTGTCTCCATAGGGAGCGTTCAAGTAGGATCTTTACGTTTTGGCACGCACAGAATCCGAAAATCATAACATTTTATCAGTGTCTGTCTGTTTGTATGTCTGTCTATCTATCTGTCTGTATGTATGTTTGTCTGCATATGTGGTTACATGAATGTTGTGGCCACGCTGACTTTTGAAGGATTTGTCCGATCGAGTCAGCCTTTGATACATTCCTTAAGGTTCTCAAAATGAAGGTTAAGTTTGTTAAGAAGATATTTCCAACCAAAATAAAAAAATTTAGAGCATTTTCAAAATAGAAATTTTTTCTCTTCAAATTTCAGATATTTTGGTCAAAATTTCTTATAGATGAATAAAATACTTGTAAATTTTCAATTTTAATGAAAATTAGAAAACTTATATACTTTTGAAATTTTTTAAAACGTTAAAAAAAAAGTAAAAAGAAAATTTGTGTATAGCTTAAGAAATATCAAACCGAATTTCTACTAGATATAAAATATACGTATTTCAAAACTATTCTCATAAAGTTTCTTAATTAGACAAAAGTTCAAAAAGTTTGATCATTTTCAAAAATATGCAATTTTGGTTTGTGAAAGATCCATAAGTTTGAAGGGTTGTTTTTAGTAGATGTCAACAAGATTTATAAATTATTTATGAAGTTTTTCAAATGGACACAAAGTATCAATCGCGATGCGCGCGCTTTGTAATGAGAATGTGATCGTCAAGGTCGCAGGTGCTTTGAGAACCTTCTTTAAGAACAAATCAAAAACAAATTTTAGTTACAATTTATGGCTGTAATTTCTCAGAACTTTAAACCACAGTTTTCGATTTATGTTTTAATATTTATGATATTTTAAAAAACGAGAGCGTACCCGCGCGCCCTAGGCGAGCTCAAACTTGGCGCGAAGCGCCTCGCGCATAACGCGCCAAGAGAATGTGCCTGCGCAGTGGACTTTTTTTTATTGTTCTGCTACAACTGTTTGGTTGACACTTTTCTATTTATTGACTTGATTTCATAAACAATAAGTGATTTGATTGATGATTCTTAATTTTAAGTGAAAATATCTCTTTTAGTGAAAACCTTACCACCTTGGGTTAAAAATATAACTGTTTGGTTGACACTATTTTATTTCTTGACCTAATTTGGTTAAGATTAATTAAAATGATTAAAGATTCATAATTCTAGACAAAAATTGATCTCATTTTTTGTGGAAAATGTATGTTTTCGGAATGATAATAAAATTTATTTCTACACGAAGAGAAATTTCAAGAGATTAATTCACGGAAGTGCGTGATTTTAGAGCCTTGAATTAATCTCCTAAATAGTGCCTTGAATTAATATCCTATAAGTTTCTCTCCATGTAGAAAAGACATCTTTTTCACTTGAAAAGTTTCAAAATTCTTTGATCGTAGCTAAAAAATCATTTTTGTTTGAAAAGTCAGCTATTTTATTGAAAGCTTAATCTTTTTAATTGCGTCAACTGTTTTTCATTATTTGAAATTAAAATATTTTGGGTTGAAATAACAATTATTACATTTTTTTAAATTCCTCTTGCTTTAGTTGAAAAAGAAACCACTTTGATCAAAGTTGAACTACTTTCTTGAAAAATCAATTTTTAGTTAAAGATTCATCATTGTAGTTGAAAATTCAATTCGTTGGTTCAAAATGTGTCAGCTTTGCTGAAAATTCCTGTTTTTGGATTGAAAATTTAAATATTTAGTACAAAATTCAACTGTATTTTACAAAAATTGTCTTGTTGACTTAAAAATTCAACAATTTGGTTGTAATTTTTATGGCTGAGAAATAATTTGTGGTTGAAAGTTCAGCTAGCCTGTTGAAAATTCTGATTTTTTTAAATGAATTCAGCTTCTTCTGATTTAAAATCAAATTTTATTTTGAATGAAATAGCAGCTATTATATTATTCCTTCAGAATTTATCTTTTTTGTTTGAAAATTCAACTACTTCATTAAAACTTTAACTACATTCTTACAAAATTCCTTTTTTAGTTGAAGATTCATCATTTAGGTTTAAAATGCATCTCCTTGAATGAAAATGTATCCATTTTGTGGAAAATGGAACTATTTTGGTAGAAAATTCAACTACTTGGTTCAGAGTTAACTTTTGTGTTGGAAATTCGACTATTTTTTACCAAAGTCATCTTTCTAGCTTGAAAAATGAAAGACTTGCATGCAATACTTCGTTAAAAATTAATTTTTTTGGTTGATGAGTCATAATTTTATTTGAGGATTCAAATATTTTGTTAAAAATTTGTCGTTTTGAATAATTTTAACCGGTTTTGATTTGAAACTCGCACCTTATTTAGTTAAAAATTCGCTTCTTTGTCAAAAATTCATTCTTTGTTTAAAGATTCATTATTTTAGTTTCAAATTTTAATATAATTTGTTTCGAAAATTAGGCATTTTTGGTGAAAAAGGGGAAGATCAGGTCTAAATTCTCGATATAAGGTGCTTTACAGGATGTTTTAAACTTAAAGAAAAAGGAAGTAAAAGTGGAAAAAGCGTATTAGGTAAAAAAGAGGAGACAGAATGTGATCCCTGAAATATTAATTTAAACAAAAATATTATTTTTTAATTTTCTTGATAATTTTCAGATTAAAGAGCACACTTCTTCCTTCTGTAATAGAAGTTCCAGGCATCAAACGAGTAGAAAAGAATACATTTTTCTTGAAAGATGGATGCTCAGTAACACCTGAAGCATTTATCTATTGTACAGGATATTTAACAAAATTTCCATTTTTGGACAAAACCTGTGGAATAACAGTAGAAGAAAATTTCGTTTTTCCGCTTTATAAGCACACCATAAACGTAAATTATCCTTCCATGTGTTTTTTGGGAATAAATAGTGATGTAGTTACATTTCCAATGTTCCACGTCAAGGTACGAATTTCCTTCTGTGAAAAGACATTTTTGTAATGCATGCACGAAATGTTCGCTTTTTGAGGCATGTAAAGCGTACGGGAAGTGATTAATTTAAAAATTGGGTACTTATAGCACACTATATGCTACTCTCATACATTTTAACTTTAATGTTTAGAAACTTATTTATCTACAGGCTCAATACTTTACGGCCCTTCTGAAAAAAGAGTTCATTTTGCCGCTAAAGGAAGTGATGCTGGAAGATGCGAAATTAAAAGTAAAAAATAAAAGACACGCACACAGATTATGTCGTGAGCCATTTAATTTTTTCGATACTTTAACACAGGAAGCTGGGATTGAAGCACTACCAAGCTTTTACAGAAAAGCTTTTCATCTTTGGGCTGATATGAGGGATTCTGATCTCTGTCACTACAAAAATGGTAAAATTGTAATTTCTGAAGATGGAAAAACTGTGGAAATAATTCCGGATCCAAAAACCAGTTAATTTGCTATCCAAAGGAAATTCATTATAAAGTAAGATTAGGTAACAAATACAATGGGTTGCCGAAAAATAAAATTTAAAAATTCCCTTACTTTTCCTTGATTTCTCCCTCACCAATTTTTAATTTTCCCTGACCATTAATATTCAAAAGCCAGAATTTCAAGCTTGTATGACATTTTTAGCATATAATAATTTGTAAAAGAAAAAAAAATTAATTTGAATTGAATTATTTCCAACTTTGTTATTTTAACCACAGATTTAAATCTTTCATAAAGAAGAACAAAATAATCAACTTATTTTTCAACTTAAAAAGTTGCAGTTTAAAGAAGACGAATTCTCAATGACAAATATAATAGTTGATATTCGAATAAAAACATTACGCATTTTCAACAAAAAAGTTACATTTTTACGTGAAGAGTTGAATTTTGAATACAAAGATGAATTCTCAAACAAAAAATGTATTAGTTTATATTCGAACCAAAAATAAAAGAATTTTAAACCAATACAACTCAACTTTGAAGAAAAAAATTTGCATTTTATACACGAAAAGTTGAAAAGGCGAATTTTAAACAAAATACATAGATTTTTAAACAGATAATTGAATTATCAAATAAAAAGATAAATTTTGAACCAGAAATATTATAGTTGAATTTTAAGTAAAAAAATGAAATTTCAACGAAGTAACTACTTTCAGTTAAGCAATTAAATTTTCTATCCAAAAATGCGAAAAATCCAAGCCAAAAGACGAATTTTCTATACATTTTTTCTCTGGATTGGGTACTCAAGTAGTAGCTTGATGTCTCTTTGTTGAAAAGACTCGGACCTTTTCCAGGCTGTACAGTGTTAACTAAGGTGCAGGCGTGTGTGCCCACTCTCATTGTTAAAACAAGTTCAAATAAATGCGATATTCGAGTCCATTGAGTATTTTAATTGATAGTCAGTATTTTTCTAGCTTCCGGTTTTTTTAAAGTGATATTTCCAAGTTGATCGTCTTTTGGTGTTTTGGGAAGTGACAAATCGGACGACGTTTGACTTCCGGTTGCATCGGGATCGATTGTTGGTGAACAATCGTGGTCGTAGCTTTCGGAGTATACATCTCTGCTAAAATTGATCTTTCTAAAACATTTCTAAAACAACCAAAACATTTTTTGGGTAAAAAGTGCTTTGATGGATCTACTCGAGGACACATATATTGGATTACTTTGATAAGACATTTAGAAGTTTATCTGCCACTTTATTTGATCGCCGAACGTGATTCCTTTGCTGTTCCACGCCAGTTCGTAATTAATTCAGCAACATTTGTAGTCCTTCGATCCGGATATGAACTAGCGACACATGTACCGTAGCGCTGATGGATTGTTTGCAACATTGCGAACGTCTTGAGACAGGCTCTTAGGCGTGACAAACTTATCGACTATGTGATTGTGCTCAACGTTGGAAACATCTCGATAAAGACTTGCAGACATAATAAATAATCATAGTGCTGATTGATTGTTTGAAATATTGCGAGCGCCTCGAGACAGGCTCTCAGGCATGAAAATTTACTGTGTGATTGTTCTCAACATTGCAAATATCTCGAGATAGGCTCTCAGACATGACAACCGTACTGCTCATGGATTGCTTGCAACATTTCGAACGCCTTAAAACCGGTTCTCAGACGTGACAAATTTACAGGTCGTGTTATTATTCTCAACATTGCAAACGTCTCGAGACAAGATTCCAGGCATGATAAACAGAGTACTGATGGATGACAGATATACTTGCTGACCATTTGATTGTTTGCAACATTGCGAACGCTTCGAGACAGGCTTTCAAACATGACAGATCTATTGATGTTGGATTCTTTGCAGCATTACAAACGCCTTGAAACAGGCCGTTAGGAATTAGAAACATAATAATTGTGCAATGTTTGGAACATTGCAAGTGCCGTGAGACAGGATCTCAGGCATGAGTGCCTTATTAACAATAACAGATTAGATGTTTTTGTCTTGTTTCCGCATTGCATGGGTAGTTCATTATTTATTTCCTTGCCTTCTAATTATCTGTTGCTCGATATTCGTAAGATAAAATCCCCTTACTGGGGATTTATTTTGTCATTGAGATTGGTTGCAGGTTTGAAAAAATTATAAGTTTATGAATTTTCATGGGCACATCTCATTTTGATACTCATGGACTTTTTGAAGAGCAACTTATCATTGGTAACTTCGATTACACCCAAAATGAACAAATTTTTTTTTATTTCTGAAATTCCAGCGTTTCTGTAACAGCGAATTCGAGCACTTCAGGCTTCCAAACTGTTGTATAGGCCTATCTATCTTGAGCCACTGATAACCCAAACCACTACCTCGGTCATTATCAAGAAGATTCGTTGTCGTTTATGCTATGAAAAGAATCAGAGTATGCTTCATGAAGGCATGATTCGTAAAAAGCCCTAGTTTGAAGACTCGGATCCTTCGACCTCTATGAAAGTTTATTTGGATTCAGAATCTGACTGTTCGGGCTATTTCTCTTTTCTGGCAAATTCTGCTTGCTATAGCAGAAGTCGTTGTAAGGACATCGGATAAACACCAGCTTCGAACGAGATCCCTTCCCGGCTCTGACTCTGAAATCAGTTCTTTATCCCTCAAATTAGTTCGCCACCTTAATTTATCACAAGAGAACATAAATTGTTCCAACAAGACAGTTGAACCTAAGCCAATCAAGATTGTTGGTAGACGTTTGACCCTTCACTTTGAATCTCGGCAATCATTGTCACTTGTCAAGGTGACTACTCTTCGTTCTCGCGTTTTTTCTGTGATCACTATATCGGGGAAAATTTTTAATAAAAATTGGCATAATATCAAGGGCTTTCCTTTGCGGGTCCAAAGTTCATTATGCACGAACTCATTGATGTGATCCTGGGCGCTAAAGTTGACGGATTACTTATTTTAGATGCAATTTTTTAATGATTACGAAAGCCTCCCGTCGCCTTTCAATCACTTTCCGGATGGGTTTAATTGTTCTGGTGATATTGGTTATTCCTCAACTAAAACCGTGCGCTGCTGTGCTTGTGGTTCGATTGATTCATAGCGTACGCGAGGAATTGGAACTCTCTCTTTTGGTCACCTGCGCTTGGTCGGACTCACGAAACGTTCTCGGCTAGATTTAAACTGTTGATCCATCCCGCTGACCAATTTATGTCGTCAATCAGATTTCGAAGTTCCCGCGAGCTCTCTGCAACGATTTTTAACGTTACGTCCCTACAACGGAAAATCTAGCTGATAGTGCCTCTCAAGAAATGGATCCTTGAGCTTGAGCTTGGTCGATTCTGTGGTAGAATGGACCCGAATAGTATTCGCAGAGTGAAGCTCACTCGACAGCGTTACATCGTCATAATAAAGCTTCACCCACTGACACTCCCCAAACAAAGTATAAGGAATTTGAGCAGCTATCCATTTCAATTAATTACGAACAATGCAACCTTTATACGATCAGCAATTTCTTTGTATTGAATTGTGGGGCAAGAATTATTGCGCGTGATTTGCGCTTTATATTTCTTGTTAAGTCTTCTGTAGAGCCTTCTAAACTCATGGATCAGCGCCATACTCCCGAAGTAATCCACAGCGCGTTTTTAGTTTGCGTTTTCTGTGCCCAAGACGGCAGCTTTAATGAAGAATTAAACATACTTGTTCAGGGAAAAGCACTTAAAAACAAAATGAAAACGTCCGAGTAATAATAATATTATAATAGTGTAGACCCAAACTTTTTTTAACAATTACCTGAATGTTCCCTGACCGTTAACAGTTAAAGAAAAGAATTTTAATTTTGCAAAATTTTTAACTTAGATTTTTTTATAAACGGATTGAAACAATTTCGAATTTATTGCCGTTAGCAGTTATTTAAAGTGCCTCTTATAGAAATTTCCTGACTTTCGTAAGATTCTTTCTAAAATTTCTGATTCTTTGCTAACTTTCCCTGACCAATCGAATTCCCTGACTTTTCCCTGATTTTCAGGTTTTCCCTGACTCAAACTGACCTTGATATTACAATTAGTTTTGAAATTAGACTAGTTTTATAATCTTATAGGATTTAATAAAAGAAACATTTTAAACTTTCAAAAGATTCATTTCGTTTGGTATTTGTACAACGACGCTGTTTTCTCCTGTATCAAAGAAAATATCGAATTTCTATAGTCTAAATTCGACGAGATACAGTTTTTTGTAAAGACATAAGAAATGAGAAATCGCAAGTGCATTGTTTGTCTCTTAGGTTATCAAAACGATATATTTATATTAAATTTGTTGAATATAACGATCATGAGGGGTCGTTTGACGAAACATTTTGCACCTCATTATTATTGAAAGTTTGGCAGCGGTGTGACTAGAGGAAATTGGCAGTAGGCATGTGCAACTTTTCTCCAGACGAAAAAGAAAATTTGCGAATTTTCTTGGTCAAAAAATCGTTCGATTAAAAGATTTTCTCTCCGAGTATTTATTTTTCTTATCAAATAGGTATTCTTCAGTCTTTGGATCATGTATTAAAACATGTTAGATTAGAAAGTTTTGTCTCTCATTTGGCAGTGCAAAAAAATAATTTAAACTTATCGAACATTCTGAATGGAACTTTTTTTACAGAAAAAGAGGATTCAATTGCGACCAAGACTAATTCGCAAACGATTCTTTAGTCTTCTTTTCCTTTTCCGCATTTCAGATTTTTAGAATCTGCGTTCGTAAGTAGAGTACAAAAAGTAATTAGGTAATCGTAAATAGAAATAGAATCAGTAGAACTCCTAACTAATAAAACTAAATATATTTTTAATCGATATTCAAATTGTATAAAAATTTCTCTTCCACTTACAAGAATTTTAACGGTTAATTGAAACCGCAATTGAAATATAATTTAACGATAGTTAACAGTTATTCTTGTATTATTTTCACCGAATTTCATTATTTTTCCTTCCATCTGAGACAGTCTTATCTACCAGTGATGGGTAAGTTACTTTTTAAAAGGAACTAGTTATCGTTACCGCTACATCGGGAAAAAAGTAGTTATCGTTTTAAAATGTAACTTTTTCTTCGTTACTTTAGCAAAAACGTAATTTTTTCAGATGAAGTTACTACAGTCATTTAAAAAAATAAACATATCACTTAAGTTTCTTATTTAGTTCATTGAAATAATGAACACCACTATTTCTCAATTAAATGAAGTTTTTCTGAATTTTCTCTAAGTCCTTTGAAATTTTACAGAAATTCACGGAATTTAATGCATCTTGTTCGAATTTTCAATTTACTAAATTAAACCTGAAGATTATTTGCATTCAATGACATTTTTGGATTATATATTTTTTTCATTCCCTTGAATTATTTTTAATTTATCTTGATTTTTTATGAATTTGATTGAATCCGGTTGAATTCTCTTTAATTCTTCCAAATTTACTCCAATTTTATTGAAATCCCATGGAAAGACAAATGAAAACTGAGAAATATTGAAATTTACCTACTATTTAAAATCATCAAAATATTACACGGAACCAATAAATATACTTCAAAAGAGCTCATAACTTACCTATGTTACTCTAAGTTAAATAAAAGTCCTTGAAAGATTATCTACTATTGTAATTAATAATTTTTTTATTGAATCTTGTACGCGTTAACAAAAATGTCTTATAAAAAGAGGTGTGACGTGACTTAGAAGGGGGAGGGAGTGGTCTCATATTTGTGACCATATGTGGCATGACGAGAGGTGGGGGTAAAAATAGCTAAGAATCACGCGACGTATTATGTGCACGATCCCTTAGGTACTCAATCAACTTCTTTTAAACCCCCTTGAATTCTCCTAAACTCACTTTAATTTTACCGGAAGTAGTGAAATTTTTTGGATTTGAAACATTTTTTTATACCACTTTGAATTTGATCGAATTCTTCTCATTTCCCTTAAATTCCTCTAAATTTATCCGAATTTTGGTTAATTCATGTTTTATTTTCCTAATTTATTCTGTAGATTTCTTGAAGCAGCTTTTCATCAATTCTTTAGTTTAAGTATGTCACTCTTTTATTTTTATTTTATTATATTGGCCGGTTATTATTTTTAACCGCAATTATTTTTCGATAACTTCGTCGTTTAATCTAACCCTTTTCGTGTTCAATATTATTCCGGCTGTACTAAAGAAACTTCAGAAAAATAACTGCCACAATTTGAATTGCGAAAATAAAATATAGTTGCAAAAAGAATTGATTGATTGTCATTAAAAAATACTTGCAAAATATATTTCAAAACTAACTCAAAAAGTAACGATTTTTATAGTTAGGGTTACTGATAAAAATGTAACTAGTTACCAATTCGTTACTTATTTGCAAAAGTAACTTTGTTACCACCAACCTTGCTAAAAAAAGAAACTAGTTACTTCCCACCACTGCTATCTACAAACAGATAAACCGTCGACTGAAACAGCTACTAAATTTAGGTAACGTGTACCAAACACTTTTTTCATACCAATACGAAGTCTGTGCATCGCACGTAACATTGATATTTACAATTGAGATAACGCAGGATTAGTATACATTATATGGAGCGAGTTTCTTTGGCAACTTTGACTTTTCGAATCGTGGAGAGTCGTGTGTTTTTTATATAAAAGTTTCGTTATGATTTTTACAAGATTAACTGATTGAAAGAATTGTTGAGAGTAGAATGGAAGAACTGATTTTTGATACATTCAATCAGCTTTAAAGAAAGTTATAAACAATTACTTTTGTAAATATGTTTTTCAAATTCTTCCAATATAGTCTCCATTTTCGTTTCATTTTTTTGTTCATTTTTCATTTCTCAGACTTTAGATAATAATTGAACTCTTTAAAGAAGCATGTCAATAAAAAAGTACTTTCTCTAACGCCACTTATTAATTAAATTGCTTCATATAAGCTCGTCATTGAAATTATTCCACGAAGATTTGTGAATGATATTCTGTATCTTAATCATACGTGTATTGTGAACTCTTGCCTTTCTTGTTCTTTCCGCTGTTGATACCTGAAATTTATTTGCTTATCAAATTTATTTATAATTTAAAAATAAAATTTATTTCAATTAAAATTAAGTTCTGTTTAAAAATTAAGTCCAAAATAAAAATAATCCGCCCCTCTTTTTAAATAAAGATTTTTGTCGATTTTATTTCATATACACCGAAAATTAAACATAAAATATACAAACATAATATTTTAACAGACTTCAGAGCCTAAAATGGAAAATAGGGTAATTTCTCACAAATATAGGGGATTAGCAGGGGAACAAACTATTTTACATAAAATGCATGTATATATTTTATAATCCAAAAGAATTGAATTTTCAGCAAAAGGGTTAAGTTTTTTAATGTCAAAATTGAATTTTTCAGAAAACAGTTGACTTGCATGCATGAAAAGATGAATTTCCAATCAAAAAAGATGATTCTTCAACTAAATAGTTGAATTTTTACACAAAGGAGAATTAACTTCAATCTAATGCCGTTCCATTTTTAACCAAATAATCGAATCCTAGAGTCAAAAAGACGTCTTTTTTAGAAGACAGTTGGATTTTCAACCGAGAACTTTTTTATTAAAAAAGCTGTATTTTCAATCAAATAGTCAAATTAAATTTCAAAAAAGATTAACAAACAAACCGTCATATTTGAAAAAAAACAGTTCAAGTTTCGAACAAAACGCACGAATTTTTTCAAGAAAATAGTCCAATTTTTTTCAAATAGGTGAATTTCAAACCTACAAAGAAGAATTTTAAATCAAACAGTTGAATTTTAAAACAGAAATATTAAATATAAACCAAAAGCAGTTGAATTTTACTCAATTAGTTAAATTTTGAACCAAAAAATACGATTCTTTAGAAGACGGTTAAATCTTTAATCCAAAATGACGAATTTTTAAGGCAATATTTCAATAATCACACAAATAATTTTCTATCAAAAAAGATAAATTTTAAAACCAGATAGATGTATTATAAAAGCGTTGAATTTTCAACCAAGAAAGAGATCTCAGTCCACAGAGAAAAAATTATAATCAAACTGTTAAACTTTTAAATAAAAAAAGGCGAATTCTCTAGCAAACAGTTTAAGTTTCAAAACAAAAATATCAATTTTTAACCCAAAAGTTAAATTACCAACCCGAAAATATGAATTTTCAACTAATAAGTTCAACTTTAAAACAAATACTTAAATTTTTAACCAAAAAGCATAACTTCTCAATGAAAAATTTAGTAGTGGGATTTTCAACTAAAAGCGATCAATTTTCATAAAAAAATAGAATGGTTAATTTTTCAGTTAAAACAAATTATTTTCAAACAGAAAGAAATTTCAACAATGTAGTTAAATCTTCAACCAAACAGAATAATTTCGAACTAAAAGAGAT
Organism: Belonocnema kinseyi; assembly: GCF_010883055.1. NCBI lineage: Eukaryota > Metazoa > Arthropoda > Insecta > Hymenoptera > Cynipidae > Belonocnema > Belonocnema kinseyi. The sequence continues at coordinate 67,729,575 of NC_046665.1, forward strand.
TAGTCTTGAACTAAAAATATAAAAGAAGAACTTTCAATTAAAAATAAAAAAGAACTTTCAACGGAAAACAGTTGGGTTCTATTAATTTAGCTTGAGTTTGAGCATAAAAAAACGTAAGATGTGAATTAACTTGGAAAAGGGGAAATAGGAGTAATTCTGTTAAAAAGAGGTAAAGAGGGAAATAGGGGAAATAGTGTGAACTCTGTATTTTCCCAATTATACTTTTTATGTGTGATGTCACGTTTAACGCGATCCCTAGGTCACAAATCATCACAAAACCTGTTACCGCCCCCTCCCCACCAGTGTATTATAGTTTTTTTACGGACCCTTGATTTAAAACAAAATAAATCAAAAATGATTATAAGATAGTGCTTTACAAAGAAAAAAATCAGTAAATGTCGATTAGAAATTCGAATGCAATAGAAAAAAATAATACCTTGCAAGCATGGTTTCAACAGCTTCAATAGGAAGTCTTCCAAGGCTGCCACCATGACGGGTAGCGATAGATAAACTTTGCCAATCACGTCCTCGTCCACGATCGCGATCACACTCTGCCTCGCTCAACTCTCGACTGTCGCTGAAACCAGTTGGTGGTAACAACGTCATGTCTTCTACCGAACTAAACAAAAATTAATTTTACTTCAAATTACATATTACAATAATTCAAAAAAATATAATTTCTAACAAAAACTAAGCAATTTATAATAAAAAACTTTTAATCTTCATATTCTCCATTGTTAGTGGTTGATAGCATTGGTTATGTAGTGGTTTCGTAGTGGAAATGAAGGGAGAGAAACTAATAAAAGTGAAGGGAAATAAGGGAAAAGACAATAGGGAAAGAAGGGACGGCGACGTATGAAAAGTTGAGGAAATTAGAGAGGGGGAGTAAATGAAGTGGTTAAAATAAGCAGAAATTAGGGGAGGGAAATTAAGCGGAAATATGGGGATTAGAAGTAGAGGAAATGAGAAAAAATGATTAGAAATAAGAGGGATGGTAAGTAGAAATGAGAGGACGGGAAGTATGGGATATAAGGAAAAATTAGCGGGGAGTAGGGAAAGTGCATGAAAATCAGGGGAGGCAAAATATAGGAAGTGTGAAGTAAGTGGAGGGAAAGTAGGCGAAGTTACGGGCGGGGGAAGGGGAGTGAGGGACGCGAGGGAAAGTATGGAAAACGATTAAAAATGAGAGAGGATGTTTGGGAGGTGACAGAAAAACAGAGTAGAATTAAGAGAAGTATGGAAAGTAAGAATGAATAACAGGTGGGGGGGGGGGCAATAAGGAGAAGGGAAGACGAAGTATGTTGGTGGAATTAAGTGAATGGGAGTAAATCAAGTAGGGATAATCAGGGGAAATGAGGAAAGGCAAACTATTTCAAGTCAGGAAAAGTGAAGGGAGGGAAATGGATGAGAAATACTGTGAGTAAATGTAAGAAGAAATAAGGAGGGGGGAGGTATGAAAAATGAGAAGAAATCAGGAGGGAGTAGGGAATGGAAGATGAAATAAGGGAAAGACGCAGTACAGAAGTGGGGGGAAGTGAGTAGAAAAAAGTAGGGGGTTAGGGAAGGGAAGAAGGGAAGTTAAAGTGAAATATGATGATGGAAAGTATGGAAAATGATACAAATGAGAAGGGAAGTAGGAGAAGTGATGGAAAAATTGGGAGGTGGAAGTTAGGGAAGTATAGGGTGTGAGAGGGTATGAGAGGATGAGAAGCATGGCAAACGAAGAGAGGGAAAGAAGGAGAAATTTTGGGAGATTTGTGGGCAAACTGTAAAATACGTGTTCTTATATTTTCATTTCAGAATTATATGATCCAAATACAAAATCATTCTGACACCAAGACTTTTCTTGAAATTTCACCTGATTTGAAATGGAGTTGGTTTCGTGTTTTAAAATAAAGTCCAGAGAAACCGATTCTTAAATTCTTTCGGAAAATGCCTTTTAAATAATTATTTCAAATTATAACGATTTTCAACTATAAACTAATGAAATTTTGTAACATTCTTTTTATTTTGTAATTGAACCTATGACTTGATTAAATTGAAAGAAGATTATTAATTTCTATAATAAGGAGTTTGCAAACTATCAAATATCCAATTTCTTTTAAGATTATAGATATTTGATTTCTTGAAAATTTTAAAGAGATTTTGATTTGATTAGGCGTATTTCTGGCACAGAAATATTTGTTAAACAAAGAAAATTACAAGAGTTCAAACTGAGATTCATTTTGGAAAATTTGTGCCTTAAATCCCTACAATTTCCAAAGTGCGTTTTAAATAACAACGAAAAAAATACATTCAAGCATGAAAATTTATATATGCATTCTTTGTACTGTAATAAAATGCAGGATCAAGTGCAACAAATTTCTTCAAACGAAAAACAGACAAAATTCTTTTGAACATCCGGTATTACACAACATAATGAAAAATCTTAGCTTTTCCTTTCGGATTCTGATGGGAGGTTTTTGATTGTTTTAAAATCTGTCAAGAAAATATTAAAACGTTGAAAAAATATCAAGTGAAGATCATTTGTTTAGAAATAAAAAATATGGTTTTTCTCAAAAATGCGCGAGATAGGTAAAATTTCGTCAAGAAAAATAAAATAAACGTTGTTTTCGAATAATCGGTGTTATAAATATAAAAAAATAGAAAAGACAGTTTCTGTGAAAGTCTTTGAAAGTAAATTTTTTTGTTCTGACATTTTATTGACTCTTTAAAACGAAATTCGGATTTTTTTAAAAAAGGTCGCCATGTTATCAATTTTTATGATCTTTTTGTGGATTTCAAAGTAACCAGGGACCCCTAATCAGAATTAACAATAAATGTTGATTGTGTTTATTGTTTTGAAACATACCGGATTCTAAAAAAATGATAGCTGTTTTTTTTTTAATTTTGTAAAAAAAAACTTTGCAACTGATCCTCAAACATACACCAAGTCTCATGATTTCTGAACATTTTAAACCAAATTTAAACAATCTTTTTTGTCCCGATCCAAACTTCAAAATTCCTGAAGTTATATACTTATAAATTAAAAAATTCTTTGAATAATTACAAGTAGATTTAAGTCAAAAATTCCAATACTGACATTGTTGAATGAGTCGAAACCGAGAAGTACTTTTAAGTCCTCTTTCAATTTCAATATTTTGAGTTCGAAATGGGGGATATAAAAAATATATATCTGTAATCATGTACATCGCTTCACGATGATATTAAAAATGGGATTGTGAGTGCTAAGTGGAATCAAACAAACCTTGGCTACCTGCGAGTGGACCTGCTTGACTGTCTATGATTGCGTCTTCTCGCTAGCGAAGGAGAACCTTCGTTGTTAGATTCCGTACTTGATTCAACGCCACGAGAAAATATGTCTAAAATAAAAGAAATATCCTTCATCACAGGAATCTGATAAATAGAAAATTCATTTGAAAAATTCTTTAAATATTGAAGAAAATAAATTTTTAAAATACTATTATTATACAATTTTTTGTATGAAGATATTATAGTACCAAGAAATTCATCCTTTGAAATATCCTCGTAACCGGATATTTTAACATTACCATTCTTTGCTATAAAAACAATGGAGTACCAAGATACACCGATATGAAGAGTCTTCGGTACCATCAAATATTTATACCTTTTTGAATCAAAATTCTTGAATACCAATCTACTTCTTTGCATCAACATTCTTTGGTATCAAGATTCGTTGGTACCAATATACTTTTTAGCATCAAAATTAATAAGCATCAAGATTCTCAGGTACCGATTTAAATTGGCATCAAGATACATTGACATCAACATTCTTTAGTCTCAAGATTCTTTGGTGCCAATATACTGTTTAGCATCTACATTCTATAGCATCAAGATTCTTAAGTATGAATTTAATTTCACATCAAAATACTTTAGTACCAATATACTTTTTGGCATCAAAATTCATAGGTACCAACATAGTTTTTGGCCTAAAAGTATAAAAAAAGTATAAATATTCTTTGGTACCGATATACTTTTTGGCATCAAAATTATTTTTTTTCAAGATTCATTAGTACCAAAATACTTTTGGGAGCAACATTCTTTAGCATCAAGATGCTTAGGCACCAATTTAATTAGGCATCAAAATACTCTGGTACCAACATACTTATTATCATCATAATTCATCGGTATCGACATAGTTTTTGGCATACAAATTCTTTGGTATCAATATTCTTTTTTACCAACATACTTTTTCGCATCAAAATTCTTTTGTATCAAGATTCTTTGGAACCAATACACCTTTTGGCACCAAAATTCTTTGGTAACAATATACTTTTTGGCATCAAAATTTTCTTTATGATTCTTTGGTACCAATATACTTTTTGGTATCAGCATTCTTTGGCATCAAGATTCTTCGGTACCAATCTAATTAGGCATCAAAATAATTTGGTACCAATATACTTTTTGGCATCGAAATTCTTTGGTATCAATATTCTTTGGTACTAATATACTTTTTGTCATCGAAATTCTTTGGTATCAATATTCTTTGGTACTAATATACTTTTTGTCATCGAAATTCTTTGGTATCAATATTCTTTGGTACTAATATACTTTTTGGCAATAAATTTTTTTTATCAAGAATAATTGGTACCAATATACTTTTTAGCACCAAATTTCCTTTTTTTAAAGATTTTTTGGTAACAATATACTTTTTGGCATCAACATTCTTTACCATGAAGACTATTAAGTAACATGGTAATTCGGCATCAAAATATTTCGGTATCAATATACATTTAAGCATCAGAATTCATTGGCACCAATATAGTTTTTGGCATCAAAATTCTTTGGTTTAAATACTCTTTGGTACCAATATACTCTTCAACATCAACATTCTTTGGAATCAAAATTCTTTGGCACTAATATATTTTTTGGCATCAGCATTCTTAATTATAAAAATTCATAGGTCCAATTTAATTTGGCATTAAAATACTTCAGTACTAATATACGTTTTGACATCAAAATTCATTGGTGCCAATATAGTTTTTGTTATCAAAATTCTTTGGTATTAATATTCTTTGGATCAATATAGTTTTTGGCATTAAAGTTCTTTTTTATAAAGAGTCTTTAGTACCATTATACTTTGTGACACCAAGTTTACTTTTTCAAATATTTTTTAGTATTAATATAATTTTTGGTATCAACATTTTTTTAAATCATGATTTTAAGGTACCAATGTAATTTGGCATCAACATACTTTGGTATAAACAAAAAAACATTTGTTGGCACCAAAATTTTTTGGTAACAATATACTTTTAAGGGTCAAAATACTTTTTTTTTTAATTCTTTGGTACCAAAATACTTTTTGGCATTACCATTCTTTAGCATCAACATTCTTAGGTACCAATCTAATTAGGCATCAGAATACTTTCGTACCAACATACTTTTTGGCATCAGAATTAATTGGTACCAACATACTTTTTGGCATCGAAATTCTTTATCATCCAGATTCTTAGGTAACAATGTAATTTGGCATCAAAATATTTTTGTACAAATATCCTTTTTTGCTTCAGAATTTATTGGCACCAATATAGTTTTTGGCATCAAAATACTCCTTAGTATCAACATTCTCTGGAATCAAGATTCTTTAGTACCAATATACTTTTTGGCATCAACACTATTTAGAATCAAGATTCTTAGCTACCAACCATAGTTTTTGTCATCAAAATTCTTTGGTATCAACATCTTTTGGTACCAATATAATTTTGGCATTAAAGTTCTGTTTTATCAAGAATCCTTGGTACCAATATATTTTTTGGCTCCAACATTCTTGAGCATCAAGATTTTTAGATGCCAATGTAATTTGGCATAAAAATACTTTGGCGCCAATATAATTTTTGACATGAGAATTCATGGACACTAACATAGTTTTTGGCATTCAAATTCTTTGGTATTAATACTCTTTGGTACCAGTGTACCCTTCAGTATCATCATTATTTTTTTTCAAGATTCTTTGGTACCAATATACTTTTTGGCATCAACATTATTTAGTATCAAGATTCGTAGCTACCAATTTAATTTGAACTCAAAATATTAATTTTAGACCATGTAGAACAAAAAAATTAAAATCATATTATTTACTACATTTTGATTGTCAAAAAATCATAACATCAATTGCTACAAAAACATAATTTCGAACCAAAAATGGAATAATTAAATTTTCATTTAAAATAATTAATTTTGAAAAAAATATTTAAATTTTTTAACGAAAAGATGAATCACCAACCAAGAAAAGGAATTCTCAGACAAATGTACTAGTTGATATTTTAACGAAACATTTTAATTTTAATCCTTCGGCGTATTTAGTTCATTATTCTCCCGTTGTACATCGTGGATTACGTTAACCCACCAACTTTTTGTCACCAAATCCATTCAACCAAGATCAGCGTATTTTTTTAATCGGAAGAAAACGTAGTTGGGAATATGATAATGCTTATTAAAATAATAAAAAATAAATGTTAAAAAAGAGCAATTAAAAACAATGAAAATTAAAAACAAGTGTGATTTACATGTACAAAAAAGGCCTGTGTTACCGTAACACATAGTGTACTCAGAGAGTTATGCTACAAACAGTTGAATTCAATCAAAAAATATCACTTTACAACAAAAGAGTTGAATCCTTAACTAAACTGATAAATAAACAAGGGAAGAAATGATTTTTTAACGAAGTAGTTCTAGGTTTAACTAAGTAATTGATTTTGGAACAAAAAATAATAATTCTTAAAGAGGAATGGTAAAAGTTGATGATTTAACTACAAAATATGACAATTTTAGACCACAAAAAGTTTAATTGAACTAAAAAAGACGAATTTTTAACAAAGTAGTTGAATTTCTAACCAAAAAAGACTTTTCAGTCAATAAGAAAAAATAATTCACAATGTTGAATATTCATGTTCAAAAAATAACCAATAATAACATTTTTAACCAAAATATTATTAATTTAAAAATAATACGTTTGTGATGCTTACTTTTAGTTAACACATTTTATTATCTAAATGTAATTTTTTGAAGGTTCCACGTTTATTTAACAAACAGGATTTATGTATATTTTTATTGCCTGAGTTTATAGAACCTTAGTAAGATTGTTTATATATAGGTGGGAGGGGTTAAAGAAATTTTTACGGTATATTACACGCGGAGAGGTGAGGGGGATTGGCAATTTTAGAAAAAAAGGCCAATGTATTTATATTTTTTCCATGATCCCTGAACTTTAAATTTAGTTTATCGAAATTCCCTGGCTTTCCAGAATTCTTTAACCTGTAGAAACCCTGAAAGATACCTGAATTGAAGAAAAAGCTTTTACCTCTGCAAGGCTTCACAGGAACCCTGTAACTAGGCCCAGCGCATTCGCCACAGGGGCTGCCGGAAGTGTCGCTTCCCGATCCCTGTCGACTGGAGCGAAGTTTGCTCTCAGCTTCTGCGATGCTGGGAAAGTACCTTTGCTTGTGCCACCTCGGCGTTTTAGACCTGCGCGTAAGAGAACAAGAGAACGAGGAAGAGAAAAGATCAGGGAATATAAGGGAAGTGATAGTCAGTGCAGAACAGGTCAAGGATTATCTCGTTGACGAGTGCTCAGCCAAACTACTTTAAAAGAACCTTATAACAAGGAAATACCTCTCAAAATCCACACTCGATCGTTCGTAGTCGATCGCGTTGATGTCCTCGTTCTCCAGATGACCAAAAGTCTTGAACTGCATTGTGTAGTCCAAGGTGGCGGTCGTGACTGATCGGTTGTCCCTTCCAGGAACGCTGAAGGTCGCGTAGGGACTGATCTCGTACATTTCTGAGGAATAAATAACAAGGCAGTTCTTTAAGCGGCCATCCCTAAATAACGTGATCGAATTTGGGACCCCCCCCCCCTCTGTTCATCGCTATTTGCCCATAGTAGTTCTGGCTCTCACCTCTTAACCGAAATAGAGAAAAATATTTTTAAAATAAAATGAATGTTAACGCCATACTGAAATCAAATATGACACACTTTAAAACCCTATGATTTCAAGATCAGGTATACTCCCACTTATCGTAAAAAGCAGGGACTGTGAGTCGCATTAAGTGAATTCCCCCACTACATTAGATATCGATCTTGCCTAGCGCTTTATCATCATATCTGTTAGGTTGAAAAAATCGAATGTTTTCAAAAAAGTTAATGTCAGAATCTGACAGTTGAGTAGACGGTTAGGAAAGACCATTCAGAGGTTATTATACAAATTTCACCTAAGAATATTGAAAAACTTAGTGTTTTCTTACAAGTGTCCTTTGATTTTTAATATATTTCGAATATAATATTACGTAATGTTATATTGTTTTTCTGGTTATCTACGTTGCATAAAAGTCTATTTGACTTTGAGATTTTTTCGAAAAAAAAAAATTCTCTAGAACTCTTTTGTTTTTAATTTTGAAAATAATTAAGTAATTTTCAAATAACGTATTTTTATACAAAGTTTTTTCTTTAAAAAATTGTTTTAAGGGTTTCAGCCATAAAAAAGTTTAATTTAAAAATGGAAAATAGTAGAGTTATACCGAATGTTTTTCATGAAAAAATTAACTATTATTTATTAAAGTTTATCCATTCTTTAAAAATAGGTAAGAAGTGATATTAAAAAAAAATCAGTCGTAAAAAACATGGTTACAATACATTTTTTGTAAGTTAAAATTTCTTTTCAACAAAAATGTTTTTTTTTTTTAAATCAAACTATTAGTAATATTGTTTTGAATATAAAAATGATAGAAAACGTATGTTTTTCAGAGATCCGATTGTTGGCACGAGAAGTTCCATGATACAAATTTAACACAAATTGATTAACTATAAGAATAAATATTAAAAGAGATTTTTAATAACACCAAACTCTCGCTTCCAGTCACCCCGTTCTTAGCCTTCTTAGAACTGCTGGCTCACGCAGTTTCTCAGGGGAACAGGGCGAGAGCGGTTGCTACATTATATATAGAGATATATATTCCAACTAGAAACGAGTCAGGTGGCCCTCACTGTTTACGTTTCGATCCCCCCGAAATCAGTCCAAGGACATTTTAAGGCAACCCCCGACACTGGGCTGAAAGAGAGAATTTGGTGTACGAGGTGTAAGTCGTTGAAAATCGATGAAAATCGTTGAAAATCGATGTCCTTTCATGGGTCTCTTCAGTTTTGGGAAAAGAAAAAAGTTACTAGGGGCCAAATCCGGTGAATATGGAGGCTGAGGCATGACTGTGGTGCTGTTTTTGGTCAGAAAATCTTTCACAAGCACTTTCAAAATTAAGCAGTTTTAGAACAAATTTCGCTGACACACGTCTCATGCCCAAAACGTCCGAAAAGATAGCATGGCATGAGCCAACGGATCTGCCAACATCTTCAGCAACTTCTCTGATGGTAATTCGGGGATTTTTCAATACCATTTATTTCACTGCTTGAACGTTTCCATCTGTTGTTGACGTGCTGGGACGTCCAGGGCGAGGTTCGTCTTCGACATCTTCTCGGCCTTTTGGAAAGAAACATTTTTTTCGAAAGAAGAAAATCGCCAAGCACACCAAACCCTTCTAACCTTTACGCCTCTGCCAGAACAACAACACGAGCTATATAGTAAAAACTGTGAACATATGATCGTGACGAGTGTACCAACACAAAAAAAAAATAAAAAATTTTAAACTTGAATGTACGTAGCCCGTGAAAATTGAAAAGTCACCTTACTTTTTGAACACACCTCGTATATTAATTTTCTTTTTAAAATAGGTTTATTATTAGTTAAACTTTAATCTTCAAAGTATTCTCGCAATATCGATTGCGGACTCGTCTTTTTCAATGCGATCAATTTTTTTCACTTTTTCTTCCAAAAGAAGTCTTTTCTTTTTCGATTAAAAATTGCTAGCCATTTATGTAAGAATTAGTCAGTGCTTTGAATTAAAGGACGAATTAGGTATTATCCTCTCAAATACGTTAGACTAATTGCATTTTTTTAAAATTACGTTTACGCGCGCGCATTTTGTATAATGCGTGCACATGCATATGTCGGCAGTATGACCAAAGCAAGTAGAGGAAGTCGCGATATCTCGTAGTGCGATAAGTGGGACTGTATTGCATTTTTAAAAAAAATAATAATTGAATTTTTGAACGCAAAACGATTTTCAACCAAGAGATATCAAGTTTGCACCCGAAAAGGCGAATTTTTAACAAGAGAAAAATTAATTTTTAATCAAACAGTTGTATTGACAGTCAAAACGTTAAATATTTAGACCAGATAAAAAAGGATTTTTAAACAAAATGGTACATAAGAGCCAAAAAGATGAGCTATCCACATAACAGTTAAATTTTTAATAAGGAAATCTGATTTTTCAACAGAAAGGTTGTTTTCTACAAAATAGTTTCATTTCCATTAAAATATTTTAGTCTGTAACCAATATATAGTTGTACTTTCAATAAAAATATGAATTTTCAACGAAAAAGTTCATTTTTCATGATAAATCTTTGACAAAAAGAAATTTTTTTCGAAGAAGTACAGTTTAACTAGAACCCAAATAGTTCGTTTTTTAACAAAATAGTCCAATCTTCGTCCAAAAAAGACTAATTTTCAACCAAACAGTTGAGTTTGTAACCAAAAAGGATGAATTTTTAGCCAAATAGTCGAACTCTCAGCTAGAAAACATCAAATTTTAATCAAAGATATCAACTTTTATCAAAAAATGGAATTTTCATATTTTCAGTTTTAAAAATTAATTTTCTACTAAAAACAACGAACTTTCAGCAAAATAGTTAAATTTCCAACTTATAAGATGAACGTTCATCTAAAATAATGAATCTTTAAAAAAAAATGAGCTGGTTTAAAAAAAGTTAAATCCTCAACCAAAATAGATTAATTTTCAAATAAACAGTTGTATTTTTAACAAAAAATGATGCATGTTTTCGTTTAAAAATTTTAATATTTATTGATTTTTTAAATTCAATTTTTTTGGTTAAAATGTCAACTATTTTTTTTTTAGAATTTATATTTCTAACTTCATAATTCAACATAGAAAGTTTGAATAATTCGTTGAGAATCCTTTTCTTGTTTAACTGCTTGATTAAAGATTTTATTTTTCATGCTTAAGCGGATTTTTTTTACTAGGAACTTAAGTAGATAGTTGAAAATTAACAGTTTTGTTGAAAAATTTTGCAGAAAATTTTATTTGTTCTGCTAAAACTTAATTTTTTAACTAAAAAATTGACTTTATGGTTGCAAATAAACTTTTGGTGTAAAGTTCATATTTTCTTGGTTGAAAAGTCCACTGTTTGGTATAAAACTCACGTATTTTGTTAAAAGTTTTTTTTCAGATAAAAAACCAATCCGTTGAAAATTCATTTGCTTGGTTGAGGATCAAATTATTTTGCTAAAAATTTCTCTCTTTGTTACATTTCAACCGTTTAAAATTTTTTTGTTAAACATTGAACTTTTTTGTTGAAAAATAAACTCTTTGGTTAAAAATGAAACTTTTATTATTTGAATTTAAATCTTTCTGTTTGAAATATCGACCATTTTATTGAAATAACATCTTTGTAGTTTGATAATTCAAGTATATGTTTAAAACCCCAACTATTTTATTAAAATTGACTTTTGAGTAGAACTGGCATATGCTTTGGTTAAAAAATCAACGGCTTGATGAAAATTTAACTGTCATCTAAAAAACTTGTCTTTGTAGTTGGAAAATTCAACTTTTTGGTTAAAGGTTCACATACTTTTTTTTTTTAATTTGTATATTTTCTTGGTTTTCTTTAAAGGAATTCATAATTGTAAACACTTAATCTATTTATCCTGTTTGAAAGCAATTTTAATCCCTGAAATCCGATATTTAAAAAAATTGTATTGTTATTGATTGTTTACAATGGCTACTTTAGACCCAAATTGTCAATGCATTTTATAGCCGGACATTAACTACCAACTACTAATCAAAATTTAAAGAGCACTGACCTGATCCATGATCATTTGCTTTGTGATTATCTTGCTTGACTGGAGAACTTGTATAAACTTGATGATTTCTTCTATTTTCTCTCTCAGCAGTCGATTTAAGTTGAACAGTAGACATGCAGTTCGATAAGTGATGATGCTGTTGATGACCTTGATTCAGTCCCAATCCTGGTGGCTGTTGTTGACCTGGCAGCATGTCTCCCAAATAGCTAGATCTTACGATCATTAGATTGTTATCAGGTTATAAGTTTTTATTAATGTGAAGTTGATAAAATAAGAAGTAAGAAAGCTTACCTCCCACTCCGTTTTAGCATCACGTACCCCAAAATGACGGCAGAAATAATCAAAACAATTGCACACACAAGCGGAACAACGATGTAGAAAATTTTGTAGCTAGGTATACCCTTGACAGTATCGTCATCCATGACTAAATCGTTAGGAGGACCAATGCTAATTCCACTGAGAGTAGTTGTAGCAAATTCTACTTGGGTTTGGGTTGAACCCGCATCGTTATGTGCAGTCAAACGTAAACTGTACCAAGAAGCTGGCTTCAAATCTCTTATCACAAGGTTCTCAGTTGCTCTACTTGCTACTAGAATCCAGGGTTCTGTGCCTATTCTTCGGCGATATTCGACAGTGTAATGGTGAATAAGACATTCGCCATTTGGCCAGGCTGATAAGTTTAGCCGTACAGATGTTGCATTTGCTGATACGATATCTCGTTCTCTTGGAAGAAGAGGTGCTGTTGGAAAACAAAACTCTTTGGTAACAAACAGAGTCGGCGGGGCCTTAAGGGGCACAGGGGGCAATGCCCCTCTCAGAAATCGTAATGGAGGGCAAAATGTTGATTCGCTTCTTTCTGAAGGCGAATGATTAAATTCATCAGACCATTTGAGTTTTTCCAAAAATCTGCCTGAAACCTTTTTGAAATAATTTGTCCCTTTCTGGAACCTTCCTAATCTATTCGAAATCTTTGTCAAATATTTGGAATCTTCGAAATCTTTGAGAGACAATTACAATCTTTGTCGAATATTTGAAACGTTTGTGAAATTGTTGAAATATTGAAGAAATCATTCAAATTCGTGAAATCTTTATAATCTATCCAAAATCTTTGCGAATTATTTCAAATATTTTATAAGTATTTGATAATTTTTTTGAAATGATTAACATCTTAGGAAACTCATTGAAGCCACTGTACAATCTTTTAAGTCTATCCTAAATCTTTATGAAATATTTGAAATTTTGGAAATTTTTAGGAAACATTGAAATCTGTATAAAATATTTTTTAACAAATTTTAATTCTTGAAATCTTTGGGAAATCATTGAATTTTGTGAAATCTTTTAAATCTATCCGAAATTTTTGCGAAACCTTTAAAATCTTTGTGATATCTTTGGGAATCTTTGCGAAATAATTCAAGTATTTTATAAATATTTGATCATATTTTTGAAATTATTGAAAATCATTCAAATCTTTGTAAAATGTTTTAAATTTATCCGAAATTTTTACAAACTATTTAAAATCTTTGAGATCTTTAGAAAATCATTGAAATGTTTATAAAACATTCAAAATATTTTTGATATATTTGGTATGTTTTTTAAATTGTCGAAATCTTCAGGAAATCATTGAAACCTTTGTCATATTCTTAAATCTTTGCGAAATCATTTATACCCTTGTAAAATTTTAAAATCTATCCGAAATTTTGTTAAACTGTCCGAAATCTTTACAAAATATTTTTAATCTTTAAAAAATGCTTAGAAAATCATTAAACTCTTTGTGAAATAAGCAAAATATTTGATAATATTTGTAAAATTCTTTAAATCTTGGGCAAATATTTGCAATCTATGAAATATTTTTTGAAACTTTCGAGAAATTATTGAAATCTTTGTGATGTCATTGGGAAGTAATTTATACCGTTGTAAAATCTTTTAATTCTATCCGAAATCTTTGTGAAGTCTTTGCGATATATTAAAAATATTTTTGAAATATTTGGTAATGTGAGTAAAAATTATTGAAATATTTTTAAAATCATTGAAGTCTTGGCGGTACCCTTCTAATATTGGTGACATCCTTCTAAAATATTTTAAATATTTGAATGCTATTTAGTAATATTCGTCAAATTATTAAAATATTTGTGAAATCTTTGAAAAATCATTTATGCCTTTACAAAATATTTTAAATCTATGCCAAATCTTTGCGAAATATTCGAAACCTTTTATATCTTTGGGAAATCATTGAAATCTTTCTAAAAACGTTGGAAACCTTTGCGAAGAAATCTTTGAGATTTTGGAAATATTTTAGAATTATTTGTGAAATCATCGAAATCTTTTGGAAATCATTAATGTATTTGTAAAATCATTTTAATCTATCCATAATCATTGCGGGATATTTTAAATCTTCGACATCTTTGGAAAATCTTTGAAATCTTTCTGAAAACTTTGGATATTTTTGCTAAATATTTGAACTATTTCTGAAATATTTGGTAATATTTTTTTCAAATTGTTGAAATATTTCGAAAATCATTAATTTCTTTGTAAAATCTTTTAAATGTATCCAAAATCATTGCGAAATATTTGAAATCTTTCTGAAATCTTCGGAAATTTTTATGAAATATTTTAATTATTTCTGAAATATTTGGTAATCTTTGGGAAATCATTGAAATCTTTGGGAAATTACTTATTCCTTTGCGAATTTTTTTAATCTATCCAAAATCTTTGTAAAATCTTCGTGAAATACTCGAAATCTGCGAAATATTTTTAATATTTGGGAAATCATTAAACCCCTTTCTGAATAGTTTTCAAGTATTTGGTATATTTTTTAAATTGCTGAAGTTCTTGCGAGATCATTAAAGTCCTTGTAAAATCTTTTTAAGCTACCCGAAATCTTTGTGAAATATGCGAAATATTTGATAATATTTTCTAATTTATTGAAATCTTTGCGAAATATTTGAAATCTTTGAAATCTTTTTTAAAAATTTGTGACATTATTTAAATCCTTGTGAAATCACTGGAAAATAATGTATGCACTTGTGAAATCTTTTAAATCTATTAAAAATCTTTGTGCTACCTTTGCGATATATTAAAGATATTTTTGACATATTTGGTAATATTTGTAAAAATAATTGAAGTCTTTTGAAAATCATTGAAGTCTTGATGAAATAATTCTAATATTTGTGAAATTTTTCTGAAATCTTTAACGAACATTTGAAATATTTTTTAAATATTTAGTGATATTCGTGAAAATATTGAAATTTTTGTTAAATATTTGGGAAATCATATATTTCTTTGAGAAATCCATTAAATCTATTCAAAATCTCTTAAAGCTTTTATATATTTGGGAAATCATTGAAATTTTTTTAAAGTCTTTGAAAATCTTTGCGAAATATTTGAATTATTTCTGAAATATTTGTGAAATTCTTTAAATCTTTCGGAAATCATTGGTGTCTCTGTAAAATCTTTTAAAAAAATCTAAAATCTTCGCGAAATATTTAAAATGTTTATAAAATCTTTGATATCTTTGAAAAATCATTGAAATCATTCTGAAATTTTTGGAAATGTTTGTGACATTTTTGAAATATTTCTGAAATATTTGGTAATATTTATGAAATTATTGAAATCATTGCGAAATAAATTACATCTTTATGCAATCTTTGAAATAAATTTGAAATTTTTATGAAATAATTTAAGTCTTCGTCAAATCTATCCAAAATCTGTGTGAAATCTTTTGAGAAATCATTGCAGTGTTTGTGAAATCTTTGTAAACATTTTCTAAAATATTTAGAAATCTGCGAAATGTTAAAAATATTTTTTGGCAATATTTTTGAAATCTGTGAAATCTTTGGGAAACAACTAAGTCTTTGTAAAAGCTTTTAAATTACCGGAAAGCTTTGCGAAATATTTGAAAACTGTGAGATCTTTGAGAAATCATTGCAATTTTTTTTGGAAGTCTTTGGCCCTATGAATTTTATACCTGTATTTATTATTAATAATTATTTACTATTTATTTAGTGGCGGATTTAGGTATTTGCCGTCACTAGGCTAACAGAAATTATTTGCCCTTAGGTTAACCAAAAATTAACTACTTCATTTTGAATCCACAGTAAAACATGTAGTTATCAAATCTCCCCCCCCCCCTCCTCCCATAAATGTTGCCACCATAAGCTGCAGCTTATGTAGCCTACATGAAAAATCCGCCACTGTTTTTATTATTCATTTATTATTATTTATGTATAATTTGTATTTAGTACAATATTAATATTATAGTATGTAAAAAGTGTGCCGTTTAATATTATAAGTTTATTATCCTGCCCCCAGCTAAAGAAAAAAGGATCCGTCGGTTCTGATAGCAAGACACACTAGGGTCTATAGAAATTAATAATTAATATCAAACAAAAATAGGGAATCACCTGTTCCTTTTGTTGTGGCACTAATCAATGGACTTGGATCTCCGGTACCAACTCTATTATAAGCAGTTAAATGACCATGATAGGACGAACCACATCTCAAGCCACTCAGTGTCATTTCTGTATGTTCAGGAGACAAGGTTACTTCCTCCCAACCACCTTGGTCTCTTTTATAACTCAACACGTATCCTATTAAAATAAAATGAAATCATTCTCTATGATGTTTTTAATATTCTTGCACATCTAAATATTACAATAAAAATCTAGATTTTTTTTGAAATACCTTGAATTGTAGCACCACCATTGTCTGGATGATTCCAACAAAGTTTGATACTATCGGTAGTTGTGTATTGTAATTCAAGAATCGGGGCTCTTGGTGGCATAACAACAATCAAGCTATAAGTTATGGAATCATCTCCGAATAAATTACTCACTGAACATGTATAATTTCCTGCAACGGATTGGTCAAGGCCTGCAATCAATCATTATTTTATCATTAATTTTTCAGTTAAATGTCTGATGTATTCTTTTCTTATAAAAATACCGTGAAGGTTCAGATGTCCATCCGTAGTTATTTCATGATGCCTTCCGGAAGAAACTGGATTTTTTTTGTAGGTCCAATTTGGACGAGGTGTTGGGTTCCCAACAACTAAACAAGATAGAACTACTGAAGATTTGACGGGTCTTCTCAACACTTGGGAAAAGGAAGCGACTCTCGCTGGAGCTGATAAAATGTAAAAGAATCCAATTTAGTTGTTAGCTCTACACTTGAATTTCTAAATCTAAAGTACCTTTTGTATTCGTTGTTTGCGTGACGATAGTTGTTGGTTCGCCCTCGCCAAGAGTTGTAGTCGCTGATACCCAAAATTCGTAGAGTTGTCTACAACACATTAAAAAGAAAATCCTTAAGTTCTGAATTTACTACACAGATACAAATGCGAATAAAGTTTTCGTTCTTGTTGCAATTACCTTTCGCTCAAACCTCGCAGCTCCATCGTAAGTGTATCAGTTGGAGACAAAGGTGCTTCGTGCATCACATGGGTATTTTGTCTTGGCGAACCAGCTTCTCTGCTATAAACTGTGTATCGAGAAACTCGACCATTTGGCTGTAAAGGTGGCAGCCATGATACCAAAATACTATCTGCCGTAAGAGCAAGTGCTTTAATTGCAGCCGGTGGTCCTGGAACTATTTAAACAATTAAATTTAGATTGAAGAAATAGCGAGTGGGAAACGACTTTTAAGAATACGGCCCAGCTAACTCTGGGTTACCTTTATATATGGAATTGCTCTGGTTTACCTAAGATCACGTGGATTGCATAGAATTATTCTAGATTGCATAAAATTATAGTGGATTACTCTGTCTAAATTAGTTGAATTTTTAACTCGAAAGAGACTAATTTTCAACAAATAATATGAGTGTTCAACAAAGTAGTTCAATTTTCAACTTAAAAGATAAATTTTTCACAAAAAAATGGATTAGTTGAATTTTTGGCTTAAAAATTAATTTTTAACTAAACAAAGAAACGAATTTTCAAGAAAATATTTACTTTTCAAACCAAGAAATAAATTTTAAACTAAAATAATGAACTTTTAACTAGAATATTCAAATTTTCGGTAAAAAAATAAATTTCTAACCAAAAGAAAAAACAAAGATTTTTCAACCAAATAGTCACATCTTCAACCTAAGAGATGAATATTTAAATAAAATAAAGAACCTTCACCCAAAAAATTATTTTTTAATACAATTGTGAAATTTTCTGGAAAGTGGATTTGTTTTAAAAAAAATTAATTATCAACAAAATAGTGTAGTCCTCATCCAAAAAGAAAAATTTTCAACAAAACAGTTCATTTTTTCATCAAATTGGATGTTATTTTAACAAAATAGTATAATTTTTCATAAAGCGAAAAATTTTAAAAATAATAAGTTTAATTTCCAACTATAAGAGTTCATTTTTTAAATCAAAAATGGAATAGTTAAATTTTTTAATAAGAAAATAATTTTATTCACAAAAAACGAAGTTTCAACAAACTCGTTAAATCTTCAACGACAAAAAATAAATTGTCAACAAAATGATAAATTCTTAACTAGAATAGTTTAATTTTCGATTAATAAATAAATTTTCAACAAAAAAAACAAAGGTTTCGTAACAAAATTGTTACATTTCTTTCCGAAGAGAAAAATTTTCAACAAAACTGAAAAACCTTTAAACAAAAAAAAATATTTTTAAAATAAATTTGTAAAATTTTATGCACAGTGAGTTCATTTTTAACTAAAAGAGATGAGTTTTCAACAATGCAGTTGAATCCTTACCGAAAAAGACAATTTTTCAATAAAATGGTAGATTTTTCAACCAAATTGGACACGTTTGATCAAAATTGTTTAATTTTTGATAAAGAAGATAAATTCAAAATCAAATGGTTTAATTTTTTACTAAAAAGATTAGTTTGTTTACTGAAAAAGACGAATTTTCAAGAAAACACATGAATTTTTCAGCAAATAGATCAATTTTCAAGTAAAACAGATAAATTTTTATCAAAATTGAAATAGTTTAATTTAAAATTTGAAT
>NC_046665.1:67748590-67784249 GCF_010883055.1 Belonocnema kinseyi
AATTTTTAAGGAAATAGTTACATGTTCAACTAAATAGAGGAATTTTCAACTAAAATTAAGCATTCTCAATTAAAAACATATGCCCGCTGCGCGGGCACATTCTCATTGCGCGCTGCGCGCCAAGTATGAGTGCGCGGGTACGCTCTTGTGCGTCGCGCTCGTTTTCGTACTCTTAATGCGTACACTTTAATTAAATTTTTTCAAATATTGTAAATACTATAAATTAAATCGAAAACTGTGATTTAAACATCTGAGGAATTACAGCCATAAATTGTAACTGCATTTTTTTCGATTAGATTTTAAAAAAGGTTCTCAAAGCACCTACCGCTTTGATGATTAATACTCATTACGAAACCCGCGCTTCGCGCTCGATAATTCGTGATCACTTAAAAAACTTCATCAAGATAATTTGTAAATCTTGTTAAAATCAACTACAAATAATGTTTTAAACTTATGGATCTCTTAAAAATTAAAATTGCATACTTTTGAAAATGATCCAACTTTTAGAACTCTTGTCTAATTAAAATATTGCATGCCAATAGTTTCGAAAAACATATATTTTACATCTAGTAGAAATTTGGATTGATTAATGAATTGATTAACTCTAACTATTAAATTTTTTTTTCCTTTTTTAGAAAATGTTCGAAATGTTGAAAGGCATGAAACTTTTTGAAGTCTTATCGAATTTAAAAATGTTATTAGGATAATATACAATTTTTTTACGCGTATCAAAAACTTTGACAAAAATTTCTAAAACTCATAAAAAAATTTTATTCAAATTTTAAAGCTCAAACTTGTTAAATTTTTGTCTAATCGGAAAATTGAAGTGACAAAGTTTATAAATATATTTGATATCGAGTGATAAAATTAAATGAAATTTTCTCATCTTTTAGAAAAATGTTTATTTTTCGGAACATTTTGGAAATTTTCAAAAGTATATAACTTTTCTAATTTTCATCGAAATTACAAATTTTATGTGGATAATTTGCAAATCTTCTACTCATCTATAAGAAACTTTGACAAAAAATTTTTAATTTGAAAAAAATTTTATTTTCAAATTTTGAAAATGCTACAAATTTCTTAATTTTGGTTGGAAATATCTGCATAACGAACTTGGCCTCCATTTTGTGAACCTTAAGAAGTGTATCAAAGGCTGACTTGATTGGACAAATCCTTTAAAAATCAGAGTGAACACCGTTAAAATTGTATGATTTTCGGATTCTGTGAGTGCCGAAACGTAAAGATCCGTTAAAAACTAGAGATCGGAAATTTGGACGATTACATTGCACTCTCATGAATGAGAATGTAAAAAGAATTTTCAACAAACAAAATCTACCAAGTAGTTGAACTTTTAACCAAGAACATTAATTTTCTACCGTATGAGACGCTATGTTAACAGTATAGTTAAATTTTTCACAAAAACAGTTCAATTTTTAAGCCAAAGGCATGAATTCTTGACCAATACTATTTTTAACCTAATGCTTGAATATTCAACAAAATAGTTAAGTTTTTAACCAAAAATCTGAATTTTCATACCAAAACTAAAATTTCACCAAACATAAATGAATTTCAAACTAATAAAGACAAATGTACAATCAAACTGAAATATGTAGTTAAATTTTCAGTTCAAAACATTAATTCTTAACCAAACAAACGAATTAAAAAAAAAAACACTTAAATTATCAGTGAAACCATTTTTAAGTTAAATTAATAATCTTGAGTTAGAAAATTAAATTTTCAACAAAATAAGTTAATTTTCAATAATTATAACAAGAATAATTTAATAAATATAAAAACATTGAATTTAATATTTGTTTCTTTTCTAAAAAGATGAATTTTTAACAAAAAAGATAAATTTCTCACAAAAACAAATTAATTTTTAACGTTTTAAATTAATTTTCTACCGAAAAAGTCGAATTTTCAACAAAATATATGAAGTTTAAATTTTAAATAAAACATCTATTTTGAACAAAAATGGAATATTGAATATTTTACTTATTGAAGTTATTTTTTGACAAAAAAAAGACAACAAAAAATAATAAATGTTGAACAACAAAAGGCTTCAAATGTTAATCACTTGTATTAAATAAACCATTTTGAATTACCTGAATTGCAAGTGGATTACTCTGGATTATAGGTGGATTATTATAAATAACAATTGGATTATTTGTATTGGCTAATTAACTCCATATTATTTTTGTTAAAAGACGATTACACTGGATTACTTTGCTTTACAAGTAGTTTAATTTGAGTTAGAATTGAATTTCAATTGGATTATTCCGAATTATATGCATTACTCGAAATTAGAATAAAAGTGCGAGTGGATTACTCCGATTACTTCCGGATTACTTTGGATTACATTGGTTTACTCAGTTTATACCAGTTGTTCCTCCTCGAGATATAGCAAACCCGAAAATTTTCAAGCCTGAAGATGTTCTTTTTTTCAAATCTATCATTAAAATATCTTACCATCCTCATCAGTAGCACAATAAATTGGAGAACTAAGAACGCCATCACCAGCTCCTGTGTAGGCTAATACTCTAATCGAATAGTTTGTATATTTGTACAAAGTATGCAGGTACGTTTCATCGCTTGTCGTCTTTTTAACTTCTCCGACTGTCGATATCTCCACTAAAAAAAATATACACGATGAAAAATTGTTTGAAGTTTCTAGGCGTTTGTTATCTTATAAATAAAATAACTCACTATTATCAGTAGGCACTGGTCTATAATAAATCTTATATCCTTGAATTACTCCCCCATGTTGATGAGAAGGGGGAGGATGCCAAGAAACTTTGATACTTTGGGAGGAAAGTGGATTGCAAGTAACTTGAGTTGGAGGCGCTCCTGGCACTGAAAGAACATTTTACTTTGAATAAAATTGATGTATTGCTTCACAAATTTATTTTTAGGTACAGATTTTAAAACTGTAATAATTTCTAAATAACTGATCAATTCTCACCCCCTTCTTGAGTTGTTCCAACGACAGGAACACTTGCAGGTCCACTAGCTATACTATTAAAAGCTCGGATAGAGATATCGTATTTTGTATAGTTCCTCAATCCAGTTAATTGAACTTTAGTTGTCGCCCAACCGTTAACAGTTAAACTTTTGCTTTGGTTAACTCCTGATGTCGAGGAAGAATGTTCAGACCAGGTCACTATGTAACCCAATAAATCCCCGTTGCAGGATTCTTTAGGAGGCGCCTGCAGACAATGATTATAAGCAACAATCAAATTGTTTCTAAGTGGAATAAGAATCGAATATGGAGAATATTTACCTGCCAGATGACTATCAGTTCTCCAGGTCCAGCTGATTTGACTTTGATATCCTGCGGAGGCTCCGTAGGAGCTGAGAATAAACAAATTATCTTAGATATACATGTGTGGTAAAAATAAATAGAGTAAAGTGGAACAGGTTTGAGAACAAACCTTCTTCTTGGGTTTTGGCAACAACCGGGTCAGTTGGGGCACTGGCTTCGATATTATTTATAGCGAAAACGCGAAAAGTGTAGGTAATAGCTGGATGGAGTCCGTTCACGAGAACCACTTCTTGATCTTCATTGGATACTTCATAGTGAGACAAACCTGGAAAATAAAATCTTCAATTCAGGACTGCATCCTGGATACATGATTACACTTATTTTCACAATATTATTTAAATCAGTTGCTACGAACCATTTTGAGTGGGATCTGATTCATCTTCGAAACTCGACAATCCAGGAGTAAAGGAGACATTATGGGCTTTCGACGGATCCCAATCATCAGTAATTCCATGACTAAGGGGACGATATTGTATAACGTATTTATGAATAGGAGTATTTCCATCAAAGGCCTTCTTCCAGGAGAGTCGAATAGATCTTGATCCAATTTCGATCACTTCGAGATTCGTTGGTGGATCAGGCCTTTCTGTTCATTTATAGAAAGAAAATCTAATTAGACTGTGGATAGGCAGGGATCAACTATAAACTACGTTACTAATTTTCAGCAATTTGTACCCCCCCCCCCCACTACCCTCGTTGACAATAGTTAATTTGGCCCCCCCCCCCCCAAGTAACGTAGCTCTTGGTAAAACTCGATTTTATGTTCATACTAATTTGTGTGTGTGTGTGTTTATAGCGAATCAAGTTGCCAATATGCCTATATTGTCTACATGACCTGGGTGAATTATAAACTTCGGTAATAAATCAACAATTAAAATAAAAAAGTGATTTTGAAAGTAAATGTTGAATGTGTCTAATTGAATTTGATGTGACAGTTAACCTGGGTAGTATTGAATTTTTAAACTGAGAGAGGTAAATTTTTTTACCAAAAATGGAACAGTCAAGCTTTTGATGTAAAAAATAATTTCAAATTATAAAAAAGAAAACAAATTTGTAACAAAAAGTTAATTTTTTGGTTAAATTATTGAACTTTTAAAACAAAATAACGAAGTCAGTTGAATTATGAAAATAAAAATATGAAATTTTAAGAGAAAAAAATAAATTTATACCATAAAAGGCAAATTAAAAAAATACAAGAACACTTTAACCCCAAAGTTGAATTTTCAACTAAACTAGATTAATTTTCGACAAGAAAAAAAAACAGATTTTTAATAAAATAGTTCGGTTTTAACAAAAGGTTGAATTTTAACTTAACAAATAAACATTCTTGACAAACATGAAATAGGTCAATTTTCAATTACCAAAGTAGTTTTTCACCCAAAAAAGGTATGTTCAATAAAACAGTTTAATTTCCAACCAAAGAGATGAATTCTTAACTACAACTTTGAATCGTTAACCAAAAAATGCATTTTTATTAAATTCAAGAATGCTAAACGAAGAAGTTAAATTTTCAATTTCAAAAGATGAATTTTTAAACAACAAGATTAATTTTTACTACTAAAGAAGATGAATTTTTAACAAAATAGTTGAATTTTTAAAAAAGAAAGAAAAAGTTTATTTTTTAATTTTGAGAAAGCAGCTAAATATTAAAACGTATCTGTTAAATTCTGAACCAAAAAGTTGATTTTTTAACTAAAAACAATAATTTTTAAACAAAAAGATTAATTTTCTACCAAAAACATTCATCGTCTGGAAACGCACTAAAAACGATGATTTCCAACCAAAGAGATACATTTTTAACTAAAATTTTAAATGGTCAACCAAAAAATGCATTTGTAATAAATTAGTTCAATTTTAAAATCTATTTGATGAATTTTGAAAAAAACATGAATTTTTAAACAAAAAGATTAATGTTCTATTCAAAAAACGAATTCCCAACCAAATTTAAGAATTATCAAGCAAAATGTTTGAATTCTCAAGAAAGAAAGAAAATATTTTATAAACTAGTAGTTCAACTTTAAAACCTATTTGTTAAACTTTTAACCAAAAAGATGAATTTTTAAAGAGAAAAATTTATTTTCTATCGAAAAAGAAATGATCGAATGTTTAAAAAATTTCAAGAATGATAAACCAAAAAGTTGAATTTTTAAACAAAAAGATTTATTTGTACTACTAAAAAAGACGAATTATTAACAAAATATTTGAATTTTAAAAAAAGAAAGAAAAAATGTATTTCTTATTTTTGAGAAAGTAGTTCAATATTAAAACCTACATGTTAAATTCTCAAATAAAAAGTTGATTTTTGAACTAAAAAGATTAATTTTTAAACAGAAATAATAATTTTCTATGAAAAACATTCCTCCCCCCCCCCCTCAAAACGGGTAACGTACTTTATGGAAGATCCCGCAGGGTGTCCGAGAACCAAATTTTAAAAATCCTGGATCATAAATATTGAAATACAAGGATTTTAATTCTGTAATATTTTTAATATAGAATCTTTTCTAAAAAGAATGAGACAATACATCAAATACAAATTAAAAATGTTGAACATAATAGTTTAATATTTTCAAGCTAAGAAGATAAATTTATAGCAAAAGAGTGTTATTGTTTATGTTTCAATAAAAAAGAAAATTTTTTAACAAAGATAGATTTTTCATTAAAGAAGCACATAAAAGTTTATCTAAGTTGTTGAACCTTCAAACCAAAAGACGAATTTTTTCTACAAAAAATTGAATTATCAAACAAAAAATATGACTTTCCAGCAAAAAACTGATTTTTCACGAAACTGATGTATTCTTCTAAAAAAAAATTTCAAACCAAGAAAATTACTTTCTCACCAAAAAGACGAATTTTCAACAAAAAAGGATGACTTTTAAACAAAATTGTTTATTTCTCTACTAAATAGTTGCTTTTATATCCAACAAATATGAAGTTTCTCTTAAAACAGATGAATTTGTAATATATTAATTTTAAATTATTTTAATTTTGATCCAAGAAAGATTACAGTTGACTTTTGAACATCACAAAATGAATTTCTTTACAAAAAAAGGTTTATATGAAAAAATTGAATTTTTAATTTAAAAAGTTGAATTTTTTCAACCAAAAAGGATTAATTTAGGAAAAAAAAGTTGAATTCTGTATTAAAGGCAGATGAAATTTGTACTAAAACAGACGAATTTTAATCAAAAAACTGACAAACTTTTTTTTAATTTGAATTTTTATCCAGAAAAATTTCAGTTTATTTTTCAACACTAAAATATAAATCTTAAACAAAAATTAATTTTTCGACGAAAATTTTCAATTTTTAACAAAACAGTAGAATTTCCAACAAAAAAATTTGATTTTTTTAACTGCATAGTTTAATTTTCAACCCAACAGCTGCATTTTTATCCAAGAAAGATAAAATTTATTCTAAAACAAATAATTTAAAAAAAACATTTTTTCAAAAAAAAAAAAAGAAATTTTTATCCCAGTTCACTTTCCAAAACCAAAATAAGAATTGTGAACCATAAGTTAATTTTCTGCTAAATATTTCTATTTTTAACCAAAAAGTGTGACTTTTTAACAAGATTTTTAACGTTTCAACGAAACAGTTTCATTTTTTTCCAAGAAAAATAAAATTTTGACTAAAGCAGGCGAATTTTTAAATCAATAAGAAAAATGTTTCAAACATTTTTTCATCCAAAAAAGATTTTAGCAACAAAATATGAATTTTAAACAAAAGATTAATGTTCTACCTAAAGAGTTATATTTTTAACCCAAAAAGGAGAATTTGTAAGAAAACAGTTACATTTGCAACCAAAAAGGATACCTTTCCAAGAAAATTATAAAATTTTCAACCAAATAATAAAAATTTATAACTTAAAAGTGAAGTAAGTAGGATTAGCAGGAAGAAGATCAGCTAACCTTGAACTGCAAGGTATATGAGATGTTCGCTTCTTCCGTAAGCATTGTCAGCTGTACATCTATAAACACCAGTATCTTGTCGATCACTATTTCTGATTGAAAGTTGCGACTTGAGCCCATTGTCGGTCTTCACTTGACTGATGCTCAGCCTATGGCCATTTGTGTTCATTCTGTTATTATTATGAAGCCACTGTACTTCGATCGGATCATCACCAATTACTGTGCAATCAAGAGTAACAGATTCACCTCTACGGATGGTGACATTCTTGCTTTGAAATTCAAATCGAGCAGGCTCTGGGATAGAGGATTTGTTAGTTCATTAAAAGTTAGTAAGCACAAAAGAAGAAAGTTAATATTGTTAGTAGCATCAGTACATTCAAAGTACAGATCTGATGTCCTGCAACCATATATATTTCAGATTATAGGTCTCTTACCATTTACAGATACGTATATAACTTTGCTTAATCCTGATCCGATGCTGTTATTAGCTCTGCAGAGATAGTGACCCTCGTCTTGAGGTTCAGCTGATGCAGTCCATAAGGTGTCATTTGGCAAAATCGTCAGTCTTCCATCAAGACCGGCCATCAAAGGTTGGTAGTTGTTAGCAGATCTTCCTCGACTTCGAAGCCAATTAACAGATGGTGGCGGAAATCCATCAGCTTTGCAATGAAGGATGAGAGGACTTCCCAATAGAGTTGATACATTTTGAGGCTCGAAGACCCATTGGGGAGGAACCCGAACAAGTAATTCTGCTGTTTGATTGACTTTCGCAGCACTATTCATCGCAATGCAGGTGTAGTTGCCACTGTGTCGGGATGAGATGTTCTTGAAGATCAGAAAGTGGAAGAAGTCTTCTTCTCTTTCTTCAATCTAAAATGTGGATGTAGAAATTACGGGTTGTAATTGTAAAAAGGCATTAATTCGGAAAGCATTGAAATCTAAAATCAATCAAAAATATCTTAGACTCACTCGAAGGGAAGATGGTAGAGGTTCTCCGTCTTTTAACCAAGAGAAATGAATAGGAAGATCCCCGGAAGTAACACTACAAGAAACTTGAGTTCGACTACCTTCTTGAAGGTCTACAGGAAAGTAGATCGCACTCATTACTGGCGGACCTTGATATAAAATAATTCGAATTTAATTATATTATTTGAAAGATTTGATATAAAGGACCCTACTTAAATTATGTAACACACCAGGGGAGGGGGGAGGTCGAGACGTTTTGTTCCGATTTGTTACGGAAGGAGAGAAAGGGTGCTTCACTCATGTATGTAATTTTTGCAAATTGGCAAAAAATTCCTCCTGAAGATTAACATTTTAATTATGAATTTTATTATTTGGTTGAAAATTTAACAATTTTCTCAAAAAGACATCTATTCTGGTAGAAAATTAAACTGTTTTGTTAAAAATTCGTCTCATTAGTTGAAAAACTCTACTCTTATCGTAGAACATTAACCTTTTGTTTAAGACTCATATTTTTTCTGATAAGCCAACTGAAATCTTTTTTGGATAAAAACTATTATTTCCGAACATTTGTCTTTTCAATTTAAAAGTTCATCTTTTTTAGTAGAAATATTGCATCTTGGATAAAAATGCAAGTTTGTTTGAAAATGCAAGCACTTCCTAGAAAACTTCATTTTTGTTTTGAAATTCGTGTTTCTGTGTTCAAAGTCAAATGAAATCTTTTTTTATGAAAATTTAACTTTTTTTTAACATTTGTCTTTTTCATTTAAAGTGCACCTATATACCCAACAATTTAAGAATCTTGTTGAAAAGTCATCTTTTTTTGATAAAAATTCTAGTATTGAGCAGAAAATTTACTTATTCTTTAAAATTCTTATTTTGGTGTTGGACAGTGAATAGGGATTTTCTTTGGATGAACATTTAACTACTTTTTAAATGTTTTTTTATTTATCTGTTTTAAAATAAATTTTATCTTTCTTGGATCAAAATACAACTGCTTGGTTGAAAATTAAACTATTTTGTAGAAAATTTACTTTTTGTTGAAATTAAATATTTTACCGTTGAAAAGAGAACTAAAATCTTTTCTGGATAAAAATTTAACTTAAAAAAAAGTTTTTAGTTTCTTATTAAAAATTGATCTGTTCTAGTACAAATTTCATCTTTCTAAGATGAAAATTCGACTATTTGGTACAGAATTAAACTATTTTGTTGAAAAGTCATCTTTTTTGGTTGAAAAATTCGTTTTTTTCACGAGAAAAATAAATTTTTTTGTTGAAGCTTATTTTTGTTAAAAAATTCATATTTTGATCTTGAAAAGTCAAGTAGATTCTTTATTGTATCAAGATTATACTATTTTTTGGAAATTAAGTTCTTTTTTAAATAATAAATTAATCTGTTTTAAGAGAAATTTCATGTTTTTTTGATAAAAATGCAACTACTTAGTATGGAGTAAAATTATTTTGTTGAAAATTTGTCCTTTTTAGTTGATTTTTTTTATTGAAAATTTAATTCTTTGGAAGAAACTTGTTTTTTGTCTAAAAAATTTATATTTTTGTCTTAAAAGATCAACTGGAATCTTTTTTGAATAAAAATTTAACTATTTTTTGGGAAATTAGTTTTTTTTCAATAAAGATTTATCTGTTTAAGAGAATTTTAATCCCTTTTTGGATAAAAATGCAACGGCTTGGTAGGGAATTCAACTATTTTGTTAATAATTTCTCCTTTTTGGTTAAAAAAACCGTTATTTTTTAAATTTAAAATTAAATTTTTTTTGTCGAAACTTGTGTTTTGTTAAAAAGTTATATTTTGATCTCGAAAAGTCAACTGGAATCTTTTCTGGTTAAGAATTCAAGTATTAAAAAAAAATTTAATTAAAAATTCATCTTTTTAGTAGAAATTTCAATTTTTGTATGAAAATGCAAATTTTTTGTTCAAAATTCTTCTTCTTTGCTTGAGTAGTAAACTATTTTGTTTGAAAGACTTCGTTCAATTACTTTGCTAATAAATCATTTTTTTAAGATTTACATGTTTAGTCGAAAATTCATCTCTTCGGTTGAAAGTTTCACTATTTTGTAGAAAATGTATATTTTTAAATTGAAAATTCATCTTCTTGAGCAAAAGTTAAACGACATTGTTAAAAATTTATTTTTTGATTAAAGTCTTATGTCTTTGGTTGAAAATTGAACTTTTTAGTGGAAAAGTATTTTTAAAATTAATTTATTGACTGAAAATGTAACTTTTTTATATTTTAAGATTGATCTTTTTTTGGTTGAAAATTCTCCTTTTTTGGTAAAAAAAAATAATTTTCATAGAGAAAATTCGTCTTTTGGCTTGAAGATGCAACAATTTGGATAAAATTTTATGTCTTTCTTGAGTGACAAATCTTTATTTGTTAAAAATTCTTCTTTTTCTTATGAATTTCACCTCTTTCGATTGAAATATAACCTACGACACTTTATATTCGGAAATTTATCTTTTTAGATTGAAAATTTAATTAGGATGTTACAAAATTTAATTATAATTTTGAAAAATCAAGTGTTTTGTTTTGAAGCCATCTCTTATAGTAGAAAAGACATTTTTTTCATTATAATAAATTAATAAATTTCAAAATTTTGAATTTGCATTAGAAATGCTTTTTTATTCGGTTTATAAATGAGTTTATGTTCAAAGTATTACAAGATTAGAATGCAAGTATTTGAATATTAATGATCAAGGTAAATGAAAATTTAGTCCAGGAAATATCAGTAAATTTTGAAAACGACATTCTTGGACACCCTGCCTAATTCTACTAAAGTTTACTAGCAAAAAAATCCGGAAACTAAAAATTACGTACAAAAAGATGGAGAGGGGAATAAATATTTGGTTATGATTTGTTACAGGGGAGGAGGGGGGAGTCTTAGAGAGGACCTATAATGCGTTACGTAATTTAAGTAGAGCCTCGAAGGAGAGTTGAAGCAATTGAACCTACTGCTGACAAAAAGTTGGATGTCTCTACTAGCTGTCTGACCCATTCTCGCTCGAGCTGTGCAAGTGTAAGTTCCAGCATCATGCGGGTCTACATCAGTGATAGTTAAATGTCCATTGTCCACTTTGTGCCTCATATCAAGGGGCAAGGCTACCCCATCTCGCGACCATTCTACTGATGTTATAGGGTAACCGGAATAAGGACAAGCTATGGTCGTATCAACCCCAGCAATCGCTCGGATTGGCCCAATTGAACGAATATAAGGAGCACCTAGAAAAAGACGCAAAGTTTGAATTGATCAAATATTTAAGTATTTCATTTCATTTGGAAGAATTCAGAAGAAAGTATTACAATATTTATTATTAATTAAATAATTATTAGTTCAGTTATTAAGTATTAATACTTGAATACCATAAATATTGAGTCTGGCCTTGTGGACTGTTGATGCGAGCGAATTGGAAGCGATGCAAGAGTAAAGTCCTCCATCTTCAGAAGCTGCTGATGTAATATTTAAGTGACTAATGACATCCCCAGATTGGTCCACATATTGACCAATAGCATATCTGTAGGAATTAGAAAAAGCAATTACATTTTTTATTATCCATTATTCCACTCATCCCTTTTTAATAAGAAAAATAATAGAAAAACTTATGCTAATTTTGAGAAACACTTCTGCTTTTTAATACTCTTGCGGGCTTATAGTAAAACTTTCAAATTACCTAATAAATTATAGCAAAAATTATGCATGTTTTATATTAGTGCCTGTTGCTGGAAATGAATATTTTTTATAACAATGTTTAATATAAAATCATAAAGTTGCGAAGAAGATTTAAAATTTCTAAAAATTTAAGGCGGGGTTAAAGTTTTTTTTGAACCGGTAATTAACATTCTCAAGCAAAATTTCTTCCCTAAATATTTCCAACTTTAAATCATTTCAAGTTATGTTAGCACTTCAAATCGGAAATGGGTAATAAATAAATTTATAATAGTAAATAATTTTCCTGAAATTGACATTAGTAAACAAAAATCATTAGTTCTTAATGGATCATAATTTTTTAACAATCTTGTGTTACACTTGCCTTTTACAACAAAATTTTTGTAAAACAAACATCATTATCTTTCAAACATGATTTGCAATTTTATAACAGTTTTAGGTTGTATTAGAGTTTTTAAGAAAAAATCGATCATTTTAAACGAGAGTCATTAGATTTCAAAGAATATTTGACATTTTTCAACAACTTTAGGTTCAGTCAATGAATTATCGATATGGATTTCAAAGAATATTTATAATTTTTAAACAATTTAAGGTTAGGTTAACGGTTTTTTTTACCTGAAATCGATGTAGATTTCAAACAAAATATTAAATATTTGAACAATGATATGGTATGTTGTCGTTTTTCACAAAGATCAGGTTATTTTAAAGAAAAATAATTTGACGTCAAAAATAACAATTACAATTTGGAATAACTTTAGGTTTCTCGGAGTGTTTCACATGATATTGAAATTTTTAAATACAAATCTTTATATTTAAATACCACATATTTTCTGTTTAAAATAATAAAATTCTCAAGCCTGAACAATTTTGAAAGGTGTTAAATCATTTTTTTGTGGAAAATGGAAAATTTTATTAAAGAGTTATTAGATTTCGAAGAAGATTCATAATTTTCAAACAACTTTAGATAGCTGTTTAAAATGGAAAATTGGTATTCGACAAAATCATTGTTATTTAAACAAAATACAAGGAAAATTAAAAAAATATAATTGTATCAGTATTTTTCGCCGGAAAATGTTTTCTTCTTAAACAAAAAAAAAACATTATATTTCAAACATTTTAAAGAAGATTAGGTTTGTATATGTATAGGTTAAGTAAGCGGTTTCCATCGATTTTTTCAAATATCGATATAGATTTTAAAGAACATTTTTTATTTGGGAACAATTTAGGATTATGTTGGAACAACTGAAAAATAAAATTCCCCACAGCGCAAAATTCAAGAAAAAAGTTTTAAATCGAAGATTACAATAAAATAATAATATTTTTAATGTTATGTTAGTGCTTTTTGCAGAAAATGTTTTTTTTTTATTTATTGACTTTGTTGGTGTTTCATACCGGAAAACAGTACATCAATAAAAAACAAGTGGATTTTAAAGAAGATAACAAAATTTCGAACAATTTTAGGATATGTTCACATTTTTCTCTGGAAGTCAGTATACATAGATTTCAAATAAAGTTTCAATATTTAAACAATAATAAGATATGTGAGCGTTTTCTAACAAAAATCATTTCAATTCAAAAATGAACCCAGTGGGAACAAAATTTGGCGACGTCTTTAGGACATCGTTACGACATCTTTACGACAACTTTACGACATCCTATGTCCATGTCGTTAATGTGTCTTTGCAATATCGTGAAAACGTCGTATGATCTGAAGATTTCTTACGATATCGTAAAGGCACCGTAACGAGACGGATATAGGATGGAGTAAAATTGCCGTAAAGATGTAACGATGTCGTGAAGGCGTCGCTGTATTTTGTGCCCACTGGGAAACTTACGATTTTGAAGAAATTTATGTTATCTCTTACAAAGAGGTATGAAATCCAAAAAATGACAGACGTGTAATTTTTTTCTTTCATTTTTTGTGGTGACAGAAAAAATTAAAGAAAAAAATTGTGTATTTGCATTTCAATTTTGTAACGATAATAAAAAAGTAGAGACAGTCAAGGATTCATTATACCAAATAATCGTTCCGCGTTCAGTCCTGAGAAAAAATCGACTTTAGTTGAAAAATTGTTAAAAGTGCTACAGACAGTAATGACAATTATCAGCCTGTCATTTTTTTCGTATCATACTTATTTTGTGGGTTGTTAGGGCTTCTCGTCGAAAAATGATATTTTTGAAAAAAATACAATGAAATCTCAAGTTAGGATATCAATTTTTATCAATTGTCAAAAATATTGTCTTTTCTTTTCTATCATTTTATAAATAATATATTCTATGAAATGCAAAAGTTTCATTAATATTAATTTTGTATTTTGATTTAAAAATTTCATGAGACAAAAATATAATTGCGCGTTGAATTTAATAATTCTGTACCTGTGACCAGACATAATTTCACTCAAAGGTTCTCCATCCAATAGCCAAGTAAAGGAAGGTGGTGGAGATCCAGTTGCTGAACATCGAAGTGAAACAGGAGGTCCAGGCCTTAAAGCTTGTTCTATAAACGTATACTGCAATTCCGGAACGGTATCTAAAATTGATTTATTAAAAGAGCACCTCTTTGTTAATACTCTAGCTATAAGGATTTTTATCAAAGCTAGTCAGTTTTCATTTCTATATGATGAAAAATAAATTGAAAGACTAGGTAAGGGTCGTTCTCACCTCCTAATTTCAACTCAGCAGTTGCTTGTGCATTTTCCTTATCGCTTCTAACTAAACACTGATACATTCCTTTGTCCCTGCGACCCACTGATCCTATTACGAGGACTAAAGGGGCCGCTAATCTGATTCTAGTCTCGTGAGCCGTCAAAACTGGAATTCCATCATGCAGCCATTCAACACTTTCGACTGGGTAACCTTCCACCGTGCAGTTCATTATTGCAATGTCACCCGAATTAATTACCTAGAATAAAATTGGTATTTTATCAGAAAAGTGAAAGTTTTTTTCATTTTCTAATGTAATGTTTCTGCTTATATAAGCTACAAGTAATCAAGTTAATAATAAATTATTTGATGAAAATGATGAGGATGACGAAGAGAAGGATAATGAGAAAGAGCATAAGGAGGACGTGGAAGAAGAGGAGGAGGGGGATAAGGAGGAAGTGGAGGGGGAGGTAGAGGAGGAGGAGGATGAGGAGCAGGAGGTGAAGGAGGTAGAGGTAGAGGAGGTGAAGATGGAGGAGAAGGAGGTATTGCAAAATTATATACCTTAATTTTTATTTAAGATTAGACAGTAATCTATTTCATCCGGAATAATTTTATTTTATCTGTGAGATTTTCTGTATAAATTCAATGTTAGTATATGTCGTGAGTTTATACACTGCACACCATGATGTTCAGTTCTGTTGATCTTTTTCAATTTTTGTAAAAATAAGAGACAAAAACAATACGGAGAATTTAGAGTCGTTCGATGGAAAGCAAATACAGAGAGTTATCCTTGTTATCAAAACAAATATTAAAAAGAGTAATATTTTTAGAAAAATTGTGTTTGAAATTGATTTTTCTTTTTTGATGAGTAATGTATTTTCTGAAATAAACAGAAATTGGGGCAATGGTATTGATATGAATGAGGAACCTGTGAGAAATATTAAAAAATTTGACCTAATTAGTAGAAAACTAAGATCCAAAATTTTACAGAAAGACATTTTGATCAAATATAAAATTCAGGGAGTTTATCATAAAAAGATTTTTGACTGTGATAAAGCATTTAGTTTTCTGTTAAAAAAAAAGAAATAGAGAAAAATTAGATGCAAATACTGAACAATTTAAAAAAAACCTATCTTAAATTTGATTATTAAAGATAGAGAGAAGGTAACAAAGATATTAATTTAAAAAGGGACCTCTCAAGATACAACAAAGTATGGGATAGAGGTATTAATTGGTTGAAGTAACTTTCGTGTACTTTAAAGTAAAATTAAAAAGAAGTCTAAATTGGCCTCGAAACATGTTGGTTCCCTGACAGTATAAAAAGAATGGAGAAAGGAAAAAGTGGGAGGTGAGTTTTGGTTGACTTTTTCCTCCTTTCCTCCCTTTTTTCTTCTTGGTTATCTTTGTCTCTAGTGAGCCGAAAAATGAGATCATTTTGACATCTTCTTTTTACTGGTGAATTTTTTTCATGTTTATTATGCACAACATTATTTCTGATAAAATATTGTAGATTACTGTTCAGTTTTGAATGAAAAATGTTAAATAGAGAAACTAAACTCATGATTTATTCTAATGTTATAATCTCAGTAGATTGCTTTTGAATCAACCACAATTAAATCTTTAATTAACTATTACCATCTTAAAACCTGTGCTGAGCCTCCTGTATTGTTAAAAATGAATAATATGATTCCAACAGTAATAGGATCGTTCAGAAAAGACTATTTTTATTCTCAATGAAAAATGAAAAAGTAGGATAGTCATCAACGAATATATTTGACTTTAATCTTCTTTTACCTGGAGGTTGGGTTGAATGCGAGCGTTAAGCTTTGATGTGACCGCCAGGTGTGTTTCCGCTCGTTGTACACCTAACTGATTGCTCGCATTGCAAATATACCGTCCTGCATCCTGAGCATCTACCCGACGAATTTGCATCAAATCGCCCCAGAGTTGTATTCTTCCATAAGATTCTACTCGCACCGAACTTCCTGCGAGGTATTAATAATTTTAGACTTTGCTTTGAAACATATTCTCCTGCAAACCTGACTATTTTTGCGAGATATCCAGGGATATTGATTAATATTTATAAATGGAATGTAATAGCCATTAGCTTATATTTGGAAACATGTAAGAAATCTTTAAAGTATAGAATTGCAGATTTTTTGAATTGCATATAGAAAATGTAAGTGAAATTTACCATTTATATCTCTATACCAAGTAAATTGTGGAGGAGGGTTGCCTTGTGCTGAGCAAGTGAGATGCACATCTGAATCTCTTTCAGCAGAAATGGCGATTTGAGAACGCTGCATCAGCCTTGGGGGTAAGAGATCCTTTGGTTCTGTAGAATGAAAAGAAATGGGTAAGTGACTTATTTTTATTTTCATTTGACTTTATTTTTATTCCGCCGTTACTAAACTGCATCCTGGGAACGAACTAACAAACTTAAACTTTTACAAATTGAGAAGATTTAGAGTTTCTCATTACTTGCCTGTGACTGTCAGCGTAGCTGCCTCGCTTTTTCTTCTTTCTCCGGTTAAGGCGTGCCAAGTAAGGCAAGAATATACTGCTCTGCCATCTTCTTCCCTTGCTGCTCTGATATGAAGATCACCCTGTGATGTTACCACGAACCTCCCACCTAGAAAAAAATGTAAACATTTTTTGTAACTATTTCGGTGCTGACAAAATTTGCAGAACGTGTGATTTTTGTGCAAACTTAAGATGATTCTTCTCTAGGTCCACATTCAAACTAAAGAGGGAGGCTTACACCCTGCGATAAGGGGCCGTTTAAAAACTAGTTCATGTTGATAAAAAAAATTTTTTTCACCCCTCCCTTTCTTCTTAAGACATCATCATAAAGAAATTGCCCCCCCCCCCCCCAGTGATGTCACAAACACGAATCCCTACCCCTTTTGAGTCAGCATTTTTTATTTGACTTTTTAAGTGAAATACAAAAAATATAATAACATAATATTATAACAGATTTCACTGCCCAAAATGCTCTTAAAACAGGGGAAACAGGGTAACTGTTCAAGAAAATAGAATGATAGGGGAATACATCCTTTTAAATAAAATTAATTTTTAGGTACCCTATTTAATTCAATGTAAATGTCTTAAGATTTTAAATCGAAAAATATTGTATTTTCAAGAAAAAAGTTTAATTTTCAACCAAAAAAGATTTTCTACCGAAACATATGAATTTAGAACGAAAGAGTAAAGTTTTAATGTTAGAAAGTCCAATGTATAATGTAATATAAAGGAAATAGTTGAACTTTCAAGCAAAAGTGAGGACCTTTCAATACAATAATTGAATTTATAAGCAAATAAGTAAATTGTAAACCTACAAAGCTCAATATTCAAACAGTTAAGGAAATATTTTTAAAAAAAATATCAACTCTTAACAAAATAGTTGAATTTTCAACCTAAAAAGATGATTTTTAAAAAATAATAAAATTATCAACCAAATAGTGGCGTTTACAATTAAATAGTTAAACTTTTAAACGGGAGAGACAAATTTTCAATAAAATACTTCAATTTTTAACGAAATAGTTTAATTTTGAACCTACAAAGATGAATTCAACCAAAAACTGTTGAATTTTAAAACAAATACTTGAATTTTAAAGCCAAGAAGACAAATTTTTCAGAAAATAGTTGAATTTTCTATGCAATAAAGACAAATTTTCAACAAGAAAATTAAATTTTCTACCAAAAAA
Organism: Belonocnema kinseyi; assembly: GCF_010883055.1. NCBI lineage: Eukaryota > Metazoa > Arthropoda > Insecta > Hymenoptera > Cynipidae > Belonocnema > Belonocnema kinseyi. Next base: position 67,766,815 of record NC_046665.1, read on the forward strand.
ACAGTATTGTTTAACTTTACACCAAGTAGATACATTTTTAATCAAGCAGATTATTTTCGTACAAAAAAATACGAATTTACAACAAATTACGTACATTTTTAACCAAATAGTTGAATTTTCAAATGAAAACTATCAATTGTCAATTACAAATGGAATAGCTAGATTTTCAGTGAGAAAATGAACTGTAAAAGAGAAAAAAACTAATTTTGAACAAATAGTTTAATAACAAAGGAGTTTTACTTTCATCCAAGTAGTTGCATTTGCAACTAAAACGGATGAATTATTTTCAATGAAATATATAATAGTAGAACTTCCAACTAAAAACCATCAAATTTCAACCAAAAATAGATCAGTTAAATTTTAAGTGAAGAAAAGTAATTTTTAAGAACACTAAAACAACGAATTTCAAATTAAGTAGTTCAATCATGAAACAAACAGTCGAATTTTTAAGAAAAATATTCAAATTTTAAACTAACACAATAAAGAGAAAAAAATGAACAAAATTGAAATTTTCTTGAAAACAGGAAAAAAATAAGATAAAGACTTAAAGAGGGGAATAGAGATAAGAGTGTTAAGTTTTTATTTAGATGGTTACCTTGTAATATAAAATCACTAATTTTAAGTTTTTAAGCATTAAAAAAAAATATTATTCAGCTTTATATCGTTCACGTGCAATGTTACATTTTTAATTAACCCCTTCCTCCTAGATCACAAATCGTTACGAAACCTGCTACTCGAACCCCCTGGCAGTGTAGCATATTTTTTCAACCACGCCTAAAATATGTAAATTGAGCAACATCCAAGAATGTATACAAACAAACCGCTACTCACGAAAGTTATTTAGTCATCATAAAACACGCAAGATATTTTCATTATGATAATAAAAATTCAACATCAAATATACAAAAAATATGAGCCTGGACTTTTTTAGAAAGTCGAATTTCAATTTTTTTGGAAATTTTCTATAAAAAATTCGTCTTTTAAAAAATCTCATCTGAAAAACAATATATTTTGTCCCTCCGGGAATTCTATAATTTCCAACGTGGAACCTGCCTGATTTGAAATGGATTCGGTCTATTATTATTCAAAAAATCATAATTTTTTTACAAAAACTGGTTTTAACCCACTATCCAGGGACAGGGTTGCAGCTAAGTGCATGAGAGGGGTCGTACAGTTCCAGGTGAGATTCAAACCACCAAAACTTCAGTAAAAGTGCATAGAAAAATGTTCAGAGGTACCCAACCGGCTCAGAGATCGAACTCCGGACCTCAAAGGTAAATTCGAGCGCCTTACCGTCTGAGCCACTGAGGCTCCCTTTGTTACTATAATAATATGTGTAAAATTTGACAACCCCTCCCCCCAGTTTTTGTCAATTGTCCACGTTTTGACACCCTCTAAATCCGAAAAGTAGGTTTTTACGAATGTGTCTGTCGGTCTGTATGTATTTATGCCTATCTGTCAGCACGATAACTTTTGAAAAAATAATTCTAGCCAGCCATTTTGGATACAAATTCAAAAAATGAGCGCCTTTTGAATATTTTTGAGACCGTTTTTTCAAAATTCAAGAATTCTCTGTGCGGTTATTCATAGTATTTTAAAAGTCGAATAATTTATCTAATGTCCAAAAAACACACAAAACTGAACCTTTTAAACCAATTAACGGACGATATAAAAATATGGCATAAGAAGAAAAAGTTTGATTTCTAAATGCCCTAGAAGATTATCATAACAACTTTTTGAATTTTTTTAATAAATCAAAAATTAAATTTTGACAGCATAAAAAATAATGGAAAATCCAAAATTTACATTTTTTCATGCAACATTTTCACAGTAATGCTGCTCAGTAGACCGTATATGTAATTTTTAAATAAAAAATAAACATTGGAAATGAGCAAATTCGATTTATGGAAAAACGACGAAAGTTGAAATAAAATATTTAACAACAAATTTTCTTCAAAGAATTTGCATTTTTTAATCGGAACAATGAAGCTACGTCTGTTTTAATTCCAATGTAAGTTATGAATTATAATAATATATATTAATGGGAATGATATAAAATTGTAGGGATAAACTCGAGTGCGAAGCACGAGATACGTGATGCGAATGTTTTCGTTAAAGTCGAAGGAGCTTTAACAAAAGAAAATTCACAATCACCAAATTACTGTTGTCGAAACTATCACCTTTAGCTTTAAAAAGTCTATGCAGAAATATCAAAAGCTTAGCGCGAGGTAAATGCATTATCGAGCGCGAAGCGTGAGAACCAACAGTTGCGCGCCCCAGGCGCGCTTAAACTTGTGAGCGTAGCGAGGCGCGCGCGTGACGAGAATGTGCCCGCGAAACGGGCAGATTTGTATTATTATTATTATACCATTAGGATAAATCAATTTTGGGGTATTTGTAATTCACTCGGTTCTAGCCTCGCTATACTGCTGGGGATCAAGAATTTAATGCGAGAAAAGTGAGATAGGGAATTGTAGGAGGTATGAGAGGGAGGTATACATTTTTATACCAATTTAGAATTCTCGTATTGTTCATTCAAAGAATACGTTCGTTCCGCAACACTGCCCGTACACAGATCTCTTTATTCTACTCATATCCACTAATAAGTAAAGCTCCTCATGCTGGTTTAATAAGTATCAAAGGTCCCTTCATCACACATTTCTTTTACACTATTTTTTTCCACACTTTCCTGTCCTTGCATGATACAAAAAAATTGTTGACATCTTGAAAAAATCTAAAGACTAGAATTAAAATTCTGATCGCAGATCTTTGAGAAATCGAAGAATGAGTTCAGAAAAAGTAGCATCACGTATTCTCTCGTACACGCCGGGAAGTTGCGAGAATACAGGTTATTTATCTCCGTATTTTTATTCCGTCCGCGAAGGCGATATTAAATTGCTTCTTCGTAACGTCGTCTGCTCTTTCTTCGTACCGTCGTATTCTCCTCCTTTGATACTTTTTCTTATTTGATCGGCACAGTAAGTTTCTCCTTAAAACGCGCAGCTCCGTACGTGAGGGGGAAGATTCTCGCCACGCGTTTCTGGTGTTTATGTTAACCCATTCTTGAATATATGTGTGGGTATGCAATATATACATGCGTGTGTGTGTGTGTGTGTGTGTGTGTGTGTGTGTGTGTGTGTGTGTGTGTGTGCGTGCATCAAGGGTTTGCGGTACGCCAACCTCGTTCACTGAATTAGATGGCTGTAGAAAACGTTGTTATGTGCATAGATGGGAAGGTGTCTACGGCACCCGGCCGCCTCGTAGTGCCTCGCAGTTACTACCCACTACCCAGCTAATCCTCCCCATCTAGAGCGTCTGCACGTTCACGTTTTGAGCTAACCTTGATCCCCGAGAATCGAGATGAGCACAAGTTCTTTCAAATTAAATTAAATTCTTATACCCTTACGAACAAGAACCATGTCTGAAAGCTTTTCTACTTTCTTTCAGTGTTGAGATCTGTTGGCATTCGCAACTTCTTTTATTGATATTGAACAGTATTAAGTTATTTTTTCGTAAGTGTTGCTAACCGGAAAAATTTCATTGTCAAAAATCCAATAAGGGGCTAGAAGAACAAATTACAAGACCACCGCACGACCATCACACTACCATCGGCCACAGCACGACCATTACAACACCGTCCATCGCCGCACGACCATCGCGACAACGTCGCCAGCCGCACAAACACATTATCGCAAGCTCCGAAGAACAAATTATATCTGATTATAAAATGCTATCCAAAAACATCCGCTATGCAAAAATTCCGCCAAGTCCAAATGCATGAGTTTTTAAAGTCAGAATTGGCCAAATAATTTGGAAAATATCTTCATAGTATAATACATAAAGAAACTTTTATTTATAAAGTACCATATAGAAAATGCAAAACGCTATTTGAAATATTATACAACTTGACGGAATTATATTTTAATAGCAATCTCCCAGGATGAAAAATTTTTTATTAACACATTAAGTTTCTCGTTCCATGCCAGTTTTATAAACACTTAAATATATTTTTAAATTTATTTTAAGAACTTTGATAACCTTGGTTATTTATAAAAAAAGTGTATCATGTATATTTTTTCCCAAATTACTTATTCAACTTTCATTTCACAAACTCATATGGTTGTACTTAATCTTGGTTTCATTTGACACGGAATTTATTAATGTTCCTAACACTTTATAAATTATTTTACTTTGTGGTGCTTCAGAGACTTAAAAAAATAAACTAACCTTGTTTATATGAGAATTTTTTATTTGATATTCAAAATACAACAAGAAGATATCTAGCTTATTTGTTTGCATAATTGAGACGCATTGATCGAACTATTGTTGAAACTTTTATGAACTACCAGTACCGATTTCTGAAGTTTCAAGAAATTGGTTTATTCTTTTTATATGAGAAAAACGTGGTTGATATTCAAAAAGATTGACCTATTTCTCAATCTTTTGTAACCTATCAATACCTATTTATGAAGTTTCAAAAAATGGAGTATTCTGTTTAAATAAGAAAAACTTTGTTCACATTAGAAATACTACATTACTGTACCTGATGTTTTTGTTCGCGTATTTGAGGCACGTCGAATAATCTGTTGACGAACCGTTTATGAACGTTATTTCATAGCCTCTGCCTTTTTCTATTGCCTTTTCTTCGAAGTCTTTTGCAAAATCACAGAGGACGGAGTTTAGTTTTTTGTTTAAGCTTTGAATGATATGATTTTCAAATTTCGTTTCTGCCTTACAAACTACTCACTCTGCTACTCCCTTAGTCCATTTACTGTTTAAAATCTCATTTACGGCTTTGCAAGTCCATATATGCTTCATTTTCTCAACCTCTTCGTTGCAGATTCTGCAAGTAGAATCTTGGTATCCCTTGATTCCAGCTTCGCTACATTTCCACATCTTAGTCTCACCCATTGCTCTTTCATCCACCCCTTTACATTTCCATCTTTTCAGTATTTTTCTAGTCCCACCTTATCTTTTAGTTTTTTTATAGTCGCTGCAATAAGATCTGTGGATTCGACCCAAGTCACTATAATTCTTGCTTGATTTTTTTTCCACCAATGTTGCCAAGTTCTTTTGGATCCTTCCTTGATTTCCTCCATTCCACATTAGCATGGCAGTTTCTTCATCTCCTACTTCTTTAAATGCCTTTTTGAGGGCCTTTTCACAAGTAGAAGGATTGTCGTTGATTAAGCCTCTTATCTCTTCCCGGAAGCAAATTTTCGGCCACCTGCTATCGTCCATCTGCAAAATTTCTGAAAGATATCTACCCGCTCTCATTTCGATATTCAATTTAAGGCTGTCTTCCAAATTTCATTCTCCACAAATATCCAGGAGTAATTCTACTTAAGTCCATAGCTATCTTTACATATTTTCCTTGTAGTCTTTCTATTTCTTCACTTTTGACCCATTCCCAAATCTCTACTTCATATAGGCATCCAGCTTTTACTAGCGTCTCCATCAGGTAAAGTCTTTTTCCTATATGTCTAGGCCAGCTTGCTTCATAACACCCCACCCTGCGTTCGCTGCTCTTTGGGCTATACCCATCAATTTCAATATACATTTTTAGTGAGAACCCCCTGCAGAAAACCAAAAACCAATGTATTTAAAGCTATCCACAATTTCCAGTTCTTTACCATTAATTTTCCAAACTTCTTCAGTTTTTCTTTTACCATCTTTTCGAAATACCATCACCTTAGACTTATTCACGTTTACCTCCAATTTATTTTTGTCTACGTATTTTTCAGTAATTCTCAATAACTCCGTCAGTTCTTTGGGTGCGTCTGCTACTAGCACTAAATCGTCTGCAAATTTTATCCCAAAAATTTGTATACCTTCTATGACCGTTCCTCCTACATTTCTTCTTTCCCATTCTATGTCCATGACTTCGATAAACATGTTGAATAACGTGGAGCTTAGGTGGCATCCCTGCATTACTCCTCTATACGTCATGAAGCAGTCCGTGATTCCATCTCCTGTTATTACATCGTTCAAGGTCGTTCTATATATCTCCTCGATCATCTTTATCATCCTGCCTTGGATCTCCAGTTTCCTTAATTTCTTTAGGAGAATTTCTCTATCCACCTAGTAAAATGCCTTTTCTATATCTATAAAGGAGGTGTATAATTGGCCCTTTTTTTAAATTCTTGTTTATTAACGCGTTAAGAACCCAGACATGATTCCTAGCTGATCTTTTTCTTCTGAAGACCGCTTGACTTTCTCTGAAGTATTTCCTTTTGTCTAGCTAGTTTATCATCCTATCATTCATGATTGAAATGAGGATTTTATATCCTATATCTAATAAGGAAACCCCCTGTAATTTTTAGTATCGTCCTCTTCTCCATTTTTTTGCATTGGATAAATCCTCGCTTTCTCCTACCCATTGCCTAATTTTCCTGTCATTTATTATCTTGTGGAATTCTGTCCCCCATACTTGTGGAAGTTCTTCAATAAATTCTATGACGATTCCGTCTTCTCCTGCAGCTTTCCCTTTCTTGAGACTATATTACTTTTTAAATTCTTCCACGATAATTTTGGCATTAAGATCTATCCCATCTTCCATCTCGTTTCCTTCAGTATTTGTAGTTTCTCTTACTTCCAATTATTGCGTCGTGTTGCTTTCCTGCTCTGTGGTTTCTTGTATATATTTTTGCCGTTCCAATCCCTCATCCTTAAGTAGCTTCATAAAACGTTTCTTCCACTGTCTTTTACTGATTTTCTTTCCTTTGCATTTCAATTTTGGTCGAAAATTTCCTATAGCTCTCCAAAGTTCTTTCATGCTTTTACTTCTTTTGATCTCTTCCCAGCGTTCTTATTTTTTTTCTTTTTCTTTTTAATACGTAGTTCTTTTAGTTTTTTATTTTCCTTTTTCCTCTTATTTTATTTTCTTTTGATCTTTCAATTCTTGGTCTTTTTCGGTTTTTGTACTCCATCCTTCCTCTTTGGCTCCATTAGTTATATGTTTTCAACATCCTTGCCATTTCGGCCGCCTTCTTTATATTCCTTAAAATAATTCCCATCTGGCTGACCAATATTCTTTTGAGGAAATTTTATCTTCCTCCCATAGTTCTAACAATGCTTTTCTATATTTTTCACCTCTCTCGTAGTTCCAAAGAAACCTGTGGATCTTGTTCTTGTTTTTTCCGCGATTCAATTTTCTTCTCTGCCTCTTTTCTTTTGGTTCTTTCACGTTCAGTTGAAATGTCACCAGAAAATGGTAAGATTCTGCTCTCGAGATAACCTCTATCCTTTTGATGTCGCTATTCCCATCCCCCTCTAATTTAATAACATAATTTATCACTGAACCCTCATTCTCTCCGACATGAGTCCACTTACCATCAATATCCCCATTAATTTTTCAATTCAGTATTCTCATTCCAAATTCTTCACAAAATTTTCAGAAATTCACTCCTTCTGAATTAAAAACTTAGTCTTCTGATTTTCTGTTTTTGTAATAATTTTTAGGTGGATCATGCTGATCAAGTTCACATTCTCCCCGACGCTCTCCTACCCTCGAATTCCAATCACCTAGTAAGATCACGCGCTCTCCCTTGGCTTGAAAGGTTCCTAATACAGCTCTAAGTTCTTTACAATCATTTGCTACATCTACATTTTTGTAAATGGTTATAGTGTTTGTTTTAATGTTCCTATCACCGAATACATCATTACTTAAAATAAGACCATATTCTCACTCTTATACGGATACGTTTTGCCCTATATTTTTACGACTCCCAACCAGTTTCCTCACTTTAGCCCTCCCTTTTTTATGATCTCTTACTGCTTCTTTGGTTTTCCAAGACACATTTTTATCCAGTTTATCAGTTAGAAAACGTTCGTTATCTTTTTCAATCTGTTTCTAGAATTACAATTACATCAAAATTAGATAAAAAGTCCGATACTTTAAACACTTTCTTACTATCTGCCAAGTTGCAGACCACCCTATTAATGAAGCTTCTTTTGTGGTCCTCGAAAAAACTGGATATCTTCTAAGCCATTTTCTTCATTCCATAAAAGCTCCCGGATTCTCCTCTTTTTCTGGATTCCCACACCTCCTCTGAAATCCAATCTTGAATTTCTCTTTCTCTACTAGTGAGATCATCCTCCACTAGAATAGTCGTATTTTTTAGTTTGAATTTGTTTTTCATTCGTTTTTTCTTAGTGAACCTTGTGTCCAGTTTGACGAGAGCTCTTCCAGCGATTTGCTTCATATTTTGAATCCTAATTTCCACTCTAGTGATATCAAAAAGCGTTTCTTCGACTTCGTTGCCTAATCCTCTGAATTGAAATCCTCGCGATAAAATTGAATTTTTTCTGTTCTTTCGATCTTCAAGCTCCCAATGCCGTTCGCTCTGGGTAAGTTTATCTGATTGTATCTTCCTCGGCCGATTTTCTGTTGTGTCTTGGCTGATGAGTGTTTCATCGTCTGGTGTTTTGTTGATGTACGTTGTTTTTATGTGCGCATCAACACTACCGTAATTTGACCCATTGTCATTCTGCTTTCTGTAATCAAAACTGTGATGTTCACATCCCTTACGAGTAGAGTTACTCTCTAGATCGTTTAGCTTTGATTCCAGGTTAAATATTTTGTCCTTGAGTTGCGCTATTTCATGTAAAAACCCAATTTCTCTTTCTCGCTTTGATGATACTGCTGTAAGTGCTGCATTTTCTCGTAATTATCTCTCCTCATCACTCGTCTTCGTATTTTTTAACTTCTCGACTTCATTAGTGATTTTATTTAATTTTGGTTCCATTTACTGTATCCACAGATCCTCCAGCACTTTGATCCACTTGTTTTTGCATTTACAGTTACATTCTAAATTATTAAAAGTTTCCACGACTTTCGAATTTTCTTCCTGATTTCCCTGACTACCAGTATCTTCTCCACATATCAAAACTATTTCTTCTATTGGGTTTCTTCTCTCTTCTTCCTTGGTCGGTGATCGAGCTAATTTTTCCCTTTTTTTGAAAACTTCGTTTCCCAGTCCTCCCCAATCTGTCGTATTTGTTTTTAGGCCTAAGAATTTCTGCATATTTTCTGAGTTTTTGCTATTTTCCTCCTTTTCCTGCTTCTTTGGTCTCCCTGGTCTTTTTTTCATTTCCTTTACAGTCTGTGCACTTTGACAACTTGCCTGCCCATTGTCGTTACCCATCAGCTGGGTGCTTGCATCACCTCCACCACCTTGTGTTCCTTATCCGAGTTCATCATAATCCCTTACAGTTCCATTCCAAGCCGACGGTAGCTTATTTCGACATACAATTATGGCCAAATAAGGACGGTATTTGTTTTCGCTCTTTCGAAATATATGCAGAAGAGGATCACGGTCAAAATAAGGAAAGGAACTTATTTATTATTATATGGTAGATTATAATAAAGAGATTAATCATTAAAAAGGCAATTGTAATTGCACCAGCGAAACATCCCTGGCGGACCAAAGGAACCAAATGGAGCCTCTACAGAGTACCCATAAAGACCGCATTGGGTCCCCATTCGGTTCCCTTTTTAAAAAACTCGAAAAAACAGAAAAATCAACTTTTAAATTCTTGAAATTTGGATTTTGCGTTAAAATTACCTACAGAAGGTCACGGAATAATCGCAACAATTTCTTTGCAACGTAAAAAGTTTTAAAAAATGTAAGACCGTTTCAAAAAAACTATTGCGATTAGTTCGTGAACTTCTATAGGGAATTTTAACGTAGAACTCGAATTTCAACAATTTAAAAGTTGATTTTGCTGTTTTTTCGAGTTTTTAAAAAAGGAACCGAATGGGGACCCAATGGAGTCTTTACGGGTACTTTGTAGATGCTCCATTCGGTTCCTTCGGTCCGCAAGTGATGATAATGAGAGGAGAGTTAACCTCAAAATCTCAAGACATGGCTCAGAGGTAGGACTGAGCACTGCTGTCAGATGGCGCTAAAAACGAATGCGCGAAATTTAAATTTCATTATACTTTGCTATTATAGCTAAGAATGAAACATTTCAATTTTAGGAAAATAATAATAAATTGTCATGTCCGAATCTATTTCATTTCATGCAACTTCAAGTAACAGAATCATTCGCCTCTTTAAAATGTTGTGCATTATAGACTTTTTTAGTGTGAGGTATTTCTTGTAGAACGTTTTAAAATTAGCAAAGTTTTTTTTAGAATTTTCTCAAATATGTCGTCAGAAAAAAATCCATGCTTCGATAGAAAAATTATCGTGGCCACAAAAGTGGCATAACTCACATAAAACGTACATAATGTGTCTCTAATAGAATTAAACATGTAACAAACAAAAAATAAAAAGGTGGAGTACTTGAGAAAATAGTAATTTAATATTTTGAGAAGAATATTGCAACTTTAAAATTTTTTCTCATTCCTCGACAGATCTGGAATCTGGAAGGAAAATTTAAATATGTGTATTAAGTAAAAATTTATAGCTGTCTAAAAACAGAATTTGTAAATATTTTTACAGAAAAATTCAAAATTCAAGTACTGATGACATCAGTTTTTTTAAATCGGGACCACAAGTGCCGTTCAATTTTCTCTAAAACACATCATATTTTATCGCCAGGATATTTTACGATTTGAAGTTCAACTCTGGCCTCTGGAAAAAAAGTTTTCTATGATTTTTAGAATTATAATGATATTGACATTCAAGTCTTATGAAACCAGAAAGTTTAAAGCTTACGAAAACTAATTGTTTTACCAATATTTGTTTATAGAAATTTCTCATTAGAAAAAAAGACGTTTTTTAAATTTTATTCTAAATCTTTAATATTAGATTAATTAAACTGAAACTCAAGTTTTATCTTTGTAATAAACCATAGAACACAGATGAATAATTACTTTTTAAGAAACACCACCCACAAGTCTGTTTTTAGTGTTCCAAAAAAAACCCACAAGTGAAAGAATGGGGTTTGCGAGTTTCTGGCGCTAATTATGATTTTTTGCGTTTTTTCTAGTGCAAATTGTTTCTAGTACATAAAATACCACTTTATACTGATAACTTGTCATTTAAATAAATTGCTTTTAGCAATTTTCTCGTAGAATAATGATAGAAAATTTGAGTTTTTTCCACAATTTTTCTCTTTTTGTCCAATTTTCAATTAAAGTGAGTTGTGTTTATTATTATTATTCATATTCCATTTGAATAATTCTAGAAAGTTGCGGTTTTTCTCAAATTTACCAATTTTTGTCTACTTTTCACTAGGTGTGAGCTAAAAATTAATTCAACTTAGCAAAAGTAATGATTCAAACAAATTATTATTGTTTATAACTATCTTCTTCTTTATTAATGCGAGGTCAAAAATACATGATTATAATCATGGAATATATTCCAGATAACGATTCTTGGTAGCTTTTTTTGTACTTGGCATGAAAACGGATAGGTTTTCTTACTGAATAATGACATCGTATTCAACAGAAAAAACGTTAAAACTGTCACAGAATTTCCTAAAGAAATTTTATGGAAATTGTCTTTAGAAATATTACAAAAAAGGAAGCCTTTGTTTAAGTGCTTAGCTTTATATATAAGTTTTACATTTCTAGCTTAATATTTTAATTTAATTTTGTATGGAATAATCTTCTTTATCTGCACACATTAGGAATTAATTATGTATAACTTAAAATTTAATAAAACGTAGAATATAACTTTTTTCTTTTCAAGTCACACCATTTTCGAGAATATGTTCAAATTGCTTGATATCTCAAGATTTTTTGATCCGGTTGTCAAGTAAAGAATGGTGACAATAACACCGATTATTGTTAAATAAAACGAAATTTTCAGCAGAATTTCGCCTGCACTTCACCCCATCATCATAAGAAAAATTGGGCAATACCAAGCCCCTCTCTTAAGTGATTCTTACGTATGTACAGGATGACAATAAAAAGTGTAAAAATGTGAAAATTCGTCATATGTATACCAAGAAGATGAATCAAATAAATCAAACGCAGTTATCTAACGAAATTAACGCGATTTAATTACCGATTTTATGCGTATTTAGCTCTCGTAATAAGTAATTATGTCGTTTGTTAGCACAACAATAAAAACATGAATCACTTCATCATATCAATTTTTGAAAAATTATTATTTACGGACTTGTCATTTTTATGTTTCTTTAACTGCTGATCAAATACAAATATCCTAAAAATGTGTGAATAAATTTAAAACGATAAGCGACATACTGTCTGATATACTTGTATATAAATCCTATCAGAAATGTTGTCGCTTATTCGTTACAGTTCAGTTGGTAACAAATTTTTTTATACATTTATTTTCCCACTTTGAAAAAATTTAGAGAAAATGAAGCTTATTAGTAGCCAACTCTATATATTAACAGTTTTCCTTAGTTATATTGGTAAGTAAAAAAATACACAACCTATAATTCTAAATTTAGTTGTAATTGCAATTGAATTTGTTGTAAATTTTTTGTACGTTACAAGAAGTTTGTCATGAAAACCTAAATTCCTTAAAAAATAATATAGCTAACTCAAGCGTATTAAACTTTTCAACAGAGAATATTGCGTGAAATTTCTTTTATGCCTGATACGAGAATTGAATTTATAATTTGTAATCTATATATAATCGAATATATATGCTGAATGATAAATATGATTAATTAAATTTAAAAGGCAGCACATTACAGATAATATAAACCTGCAAAATCTATAGGAACTGAAAATATTATTTTCCAGTTTCGATTTTCGGTTTTTCATTTTGGATATTATTTTCTTTCTTTTCTGCTGAAGTTTCAATTTTACTTTTTACCACGGTCACTAACCTAATTGTTCCAGAGTCAAAATTAGACCCTACTTAAATTAGACTACTACTCCAGGCCCTCTTGGAATCTCTTTAGCCTACAATGGTTGAACTTTAAACTATACTTTTACTTTTGGTGAAATTTATAAAAATAACAAAAAATCATTTTATACTCAGGGTCGATTAAATCATTGGTAATCTTAATGAGTGCATTCACACTCAATTAACAAAAATATTTAGTCCAAGATTCAATCTGATGGTCGTGACTTAATTATATATAAATAGATAATTGTTTGCAAAACTCAATCAGAAAAAAAATATTCCCTCTTAACTGAAAATGTTGAAAATTTTTATTAGAATAATATTTACCATGGAAAATTAATAAATATTGTCGACTAATAAGTCGTTATAAACAATAAATTATGAGAGTAACATGTTTTCTATTGTGAGCAACAATGATTGTAAATAAATAAAAAAATTAATATATATTAATTAATTATAATAATTTGAATTTTGCTGACTATTATTACATTTTTATTAAATTATTCCAGTTAATTTATTTGCAACATGATTTCGTAGAGAAATAGGAGTTGTTAGAGAATAAAAAAATCTCGCTATTTTGAAACGATACACTTCATTCTAAAACCAGTAATGTTATTGTTACTATTAACTTATTTCCTGATCAATGTTAGGTTAAATCTTGAACTTAATATTTGTATTTTTTAGTATGATTGCATTAGTTATGATAGTGAACGAGTTTTTGAAAATCTTTATTTAATAAAAAGTTAAAAAATATTTTTGTTGAAATCGACAAGTTTGACATTGTATTCGTTTAAATAGTAAATTTTTTAATGATTTCCAATGATATCAGTTAAATTTTTTTAATGATTTCCATTGATATCATTTAAATACACAATTTTGATACATTTAACATCGTTTGCATAAATATATCTTTCCAAGATTTGTCATTTATTCCTCACTATAATTGAACCACTGGGGAGTCTGGGAAACTCTTCGGGAGTCGAACACATTTAAAGAAAATTAAAATTAATGGTCACCTATACTTTTGTTAGAATTCCAGGAAGATTTTTGTAAAATATCAGGCAATTATTTTTTATAGTATTAAAGTCCCAATTGATTTAAGATCTCAGCACTGTCCTGTCTAAATTACATAGAAATCGCTGCTTATTTAGAACCTACTTTACTTCTTCCAGCGCGTATTAAGGTAGGTGTTACATCTTCAAAGTAGGGTTTAGATATCGAGTCGGGGTAATATACTTAACAATCTTTCATAAACGAAATAAAAGCTTTCAAAATCCCTGACTTTTCCTCACGAATAAAATTCCCTGATTTTTTTCTGATTTTTAGGTTTATCTGACGTTGTTCACCATGTTTTTATAAAAACTGACCAAGAACAATCACTACGATGTAATTAATTTTTGTTACCAGAAGGAAGACAAATTTTTGATCAATTTTTATTTCTTATTACAGAATTGAGTTCACAGTCCCTATATTTACCTGCTGAAAATCGCGAGAACGCTCCAAATGTTTATTATTACGAAGATATGGAAGGCAATCTTATTCCACTAATGGCCGGACAATTCCAGCTAAGGCTATATGGGCCTTTCATAGTTGGAATAACAGTCAGTGATCATGTTCGTCCATTATTTGATAGAAATGGGCGAATGGTCTTAGTATACCCAGCTACCCGTGAAGTTCTTCCAATGTTTCCTGAATATATTCATATTGCTCATCAATTTGGTTTTGTGGACCCACAACGGCGGCGTTTTGTTCATCCACTTGATTTTTTCAATCCTAACCGCCATTATATGCATCATTGTGTTGACCTGAACCAGCAGCGAATGATACCTAGGCTACCGGGACGCTCTTAGATCAAGTTAAAAAATATATAAAATATCTCTGCAATGTACTATGGATGTATTCAGTATAAGTGTATTTATTTGGGTTAATTTTATGAGCAGTTTGCTCCCTCATAAGTTTAGAGATAAAATGAATAAGCCCAGTTAAAACATAAACGCGATTTATTCGCTAAATAATAATTAAGATACAGACAATTTAAGTTTCTAAACAGTTACTTGCGAAACTTCTCAACAGACTGCCTCACACTCATACTTCTCAACATAACTAACTATTTCTAACACCGAAGGTGCCACACACCACACCTGGTCAAGGGGTGGGCAAATTCAAATACTACACTCGGCCGTCCTGACGTCCTCTTAGACCCCTCGCGTTGTCCTATATTTTGTACCAGGTATCGGTCATTCCTCAAAATTTGCGTTATTTTGTATGGTCCAAAAAATTTTCCACAAAATTTTAACCCTGGCCCTCCTTGTGTACGTCGGATCGCCACCAAATCATTTTCCTTGTAACAACTCGCCTCCTTACGCTTCTTATCATAAGCTTTTTTATTTTGAGTTTGAATTTCGGCAATAGACTCTTAAGCTCTATCCATCAGAACGTCTCGTTTTTCCAAGAACAGAGCAGCTTGTTCTTCCTCAATGATCTCAGAAATTTTCGGATCCTCCCTTAACCTCATTTTGGTTCTGAAAAGAAGTGTGAAAGGCGACACTCCTATGCTCCTCGTTGAAATGTGGTTGATATACTGCTGGGCCTTATCAACGAACTTATTCCAATCACCCGGCGTTGGAGCTGCTAGCTTAGTCAGAATAGGAATTAATGGTCTGTTCAAACGCTATACCTGACCATTTCCTCTAGGCACGCCTGTAACGATAACCGTATGCGAGATTCCTTCCTCTTCGCAGTAACTCTTAAACTCCATTGATGTGAAAGCTGTACCACGATCCGATATTATTCGTCGTGGATTCCCAAAATAGTAGACTGTCTCAACAGCTTGTCAATCGTCTCGGCAGTACTCGTAGTCCTCGTTGGATACAGCCACACAAATTTGTTGAATGCATCAATAACTGCCATTATGTGGTTATATCTCTTCTTCGTTGAGGGTAATGGACCTAGATGTTCCACGTGGTAGATTTCCGTTGATCCTTCGCCCTTGTCGAGTAAGTGCAGGAATCCTTCTAGTTTACCATGTTTCCTCTCAGCTAAGATAAATGAAACACAGTTTTGTATCCATTTCTAGACTTTCTCGAACATCCCTTGAAACCAATAACCCCTTCTGATTAGTTGTTCCGTCCTCGTTGTTCCAAAATAGCCTTGCTCGTGACATTTCCGGATCACATCATTCTGCATCTACTTCGGTACAACCATAAGCCACTCATGTTGAACCTGTTTACAGAGCAGTCCGTCCTTCATAGCGGACCTTAGACATCAGTCCAGACAGCTCCCTGTCCATCTCTTGACATCTCCACTATCACTCCAGAATGGTGTCCCAATTTTCGTTGATCACTCGGACCTCCGGTATCGGATAACAACTAAGTGCGTCTACGTGTCGCAGCTTGGACACGACACGATGCTCTATCTTATACCGACATTCCTCCAAGGTCAGTGCCCATCTTTCGAACTGTGGTGAAATGTCCTCCTTGGACATTGTTTGCGTGAAGGCCTGAAAATTGTTGATTACTCTGAAAAGTATTCCGACCAGGTAGGAACGGAACTTCTCAAGTGCTCTCATAATTGCCAGGACTTCCAACTTGTAGCTGTTATATATTTCCTTTGCCTTCGTCGTTTTCCGGCTAGCAAAATGGACTGGATGAAATTCTCTATCCTCGTCGTTCGTTTTCAACAGTATCGGCCCAACCCCAAGGACGAAGCGCCAGAGTGCAGCTCGGTCTCGGCATTAGGTGAATACAAAGTTAGTACTGATTGTCGACATAACTAATCTTTCAACTTTTTAAACGATTCTCTTTCATCCTTTCCAAATTGAAAACATACATCATTTTTAGTCAGGTTTGACAAATGTCTCGAGATACTAGCGTATTCTGGTATAAATTTCCGAATAAACCCAGTAAGTCCTAAAAAACTCTGTATCGGCTTGACATTCTTTGGTTCAGGAAATTGTTGTACTGCTTGCGTCTTCTCGCCTGACGGCCTAATTGTACCCCTCTCTACGATATAACCTAGATAATCGACTTTTGTCTTTAGAAATGCACACTTTTTCCAGTTAATAATCAAATTATACTAGCTCGCAACATTCAAAACTTTTACTAGTCGTTCTAAACCCTAGCTTCATCTATAGAAGGTATAATGAAATCGTCCATATAGATCACAACAATTCCGGTGGCTGCTAAGTCCTTAAATATCATGTTAATATATTTCTGAAAATACGCTGACGAAGTGCACAGCCCAAAAGGCAACCGAAGAAATTCAAAATGGCCCCCGGGTACCACAATACCCGTGAACTTACAATATGAATCCTCGATCGGTACGTGGAAAAACCTATTCTTAAGATCCAACGTGCTAAATACATTCGCTCACTGCAAATAATCCAACTGATCGTCAATTATCGGCACCGTATACCGATTCTTAATTATTTTTTCATTGAGCTTCCTAAAGTCGATACATATTCTCGGTGACCCGTCTTTCCTCTTTGCTAAAAAGATTGGACTAGCGTAGTTCGAATACGAATGTCTCACAATCCCTGCTTAAGCCATTCGTCCATCTGATCATATACCAGGTGTATACATATGAAACCGGTATTTTTTCAAGAAAAAAACACATTTATTTCAAGAGAATGATAACAAATATTTTATTCAAAGTATGCGC
>NC_046665.1:67784349-67785552 GCF_010883055.1 Belonocnema kinseyi
GAAAACCAATCAAAATTAGAATGAAAATGAGACCTCCTTCTTAACTTTTCCCATGCATCTCAGAATCCCATTGCTCTTATCTACCCTCGAGTCATGTCTATCTGCGCCTACTTGAGATTTTTGAAGCGCCTTGACTCTTGACACTTAGGGTTGCTGCAACGATTTAGTTGACCATAACTGTCTGACCAAGGAAAGAAGGGAATGAAAATTGGATTCTGTTATATATTTTATTAGTTGTTAAATTACTAAGGGCTTGAATGTACTATGAGACTTTTAAGTGAAACTATCTCGGAATTCACCAGAGATCCGAGAAGTTTCTTATTTTATTAGTGTTCCTTTTAAAAAACGATGGGAAATGATTTCAGTTTTCGTTGACGGAATATTTATTTTAGCGTCTTAGTGCCTTCTTTCCTTAGAAAAACTAATTAAATAGCTTTTTTATGACTGACTGAGTGTCAGTTTCTGTAAAGCAATAACCTTTTATTAAAAGAAGTACATTTTCCAGAGACAGATTCTTATGAGGGTTAAATTTTATACTTGTGAACACTTTAGACAAAATACAATATAAATTTAAAATGTTTCTCAGAAAATCTGTCTCATCTATAGGAACTATTAAGTAAGGTCTTATGTGCTAACTTACTCTAAGTGCATTCATTTACCCGAGAAAAGAAACAGGCTTTCTGGTTCTTTTCTCGGCTTGTCTCACGCCTGTCTCGTTTTTGCCAATAGAAAGATAAGAGAGTTTGAGAACAATAATAAAAATTGCGAAATATAATTTTAAATTTAGCGATTAGGCCTTTATGGTGAGGCGGTGTTCTTCTTTACCATGCAAAAAGGGTTGAGTTCTACATGATCCCATAACTAGATGAGCGCGAGATACGCGATCATCACAACCTCGTCAAGGGGCGGGCAAATTCAAATACTACATAAATATGGAATAAAACTGCATTCAAGATTATGATTCTATCTTACCGGAAATCAGAGGCCTACCAATATGTCAATTAATAAGTTCTGTTATTAATGAGTTATTTTAATAGATCAATCCACGCGTCTCTAAAACGCGAACAGTTACATCAACAATCAATTCCCAATCTGAAAAGAATCCTTTTAGAACCAAGGGAAATAATTTGGTTTAGAAATTTAAAAACGCTATTGGTAGGTTAAGGTAGGTCATGAAAGGTTCTTGATTTGGGCAATTTATGT
>NC_046665.1:67785652-67795162 GCF_010883055.1 Belonocnema kinseyi
CCCAATATTGAAAAATATTTCCTCATATCAACAAGATAACCATTATGTTTTTAAAAATTATAAATCAGTATTACTAGGTCATAAGAGGTCATAGAAGATTCACCAATAGACCATTCGGCTCGCCTCGAAGACGCGAACAAACATGTCAAAAACAAATACACTAACATATAGTATTGTTGTATTTTGAATACCAAAAAAAATGTCTCATATAAACAGAATAAGCACAAAGATGAATTTTTAAGCAAATATTCGAATTTTTATACAAAAAAAAATCAAACTTCAACCCGGAATAGTCGCGTGTTTAACCACATAATTTGAAAATTTAAAATAACTTAAATTCTCAACAAGAAAGATGAATTTTTAATCCAAAAAGATGAATTTTCTGTCCAAGTAAACGAAGGTTCAACAGAACACTTGAATTTTTGACAAAAAAGAGGAGGCTTTAAGAAAATTTGACAATTTTCAACAAAATAATTAAATTTTATGCAAATTTGTTTTATTGTCTACATAATTATTAACCAACTACTCGAATTCCTAAACAAAAAATCTGCCCGCTTCGGGGGCACATTCTCATCGCGTGCGGTTCGCTTCGCTCGCTTAGTTTGAGCGCGCCTAGGGCGCGCGATTGTTGGTTCACGCGCTTAGCGCGCGACGATGTATTCATCTCGCGCTTCGTGCTCGATGCTGCATTTGTCTCGCCCTTTGCGCTCAGTCTTTGTATTTGCCTCACATTTTTGCACAGACCTATTATGGTTAACGAATCAAGCATCGACAACTGTAATTTGGTGATTGTGAATTCTCCTTTGTTACAGCTTCTTCAGCTTCAACGAACACATTCTCATCACGTATCTCGTGCTTCGCACTTGAATTTGTCTAAAATGTTAACTTTTCTATATTATGTTTAACACTTCTGTATCAAACTTATAATACATTTATTCAGATTATTTAGCGATAGACAGTTTTCACATAAAACTAATGCCTTCTCATTATGATGAGAATGTAATAATATATCATTTTTGTGCGACAAAAATTTGAATTTTCGATTTTTTAACAAGATTCAAAAAGTTATTATGATAATCGTATAGGTCTTTAAAAACTAATATTTTTCTTTTCTTGACTTTTTTCATGTGGTGCGTTGAATGACATAGAATAGTCATTTTCGTTTTTATTATTATTTTTTTTTTCTAAGTTTGGAAATGCTATAACTCTGATAATTTTGTTGTTATCAAAAAAAGTCATCAAAATAAATTGTTCATATTTTTGTGCACTATAAACAGCACTATACGAAAATTTCAAATCTTAAAAAAGTGGTCTTGAAAATTTTTAAAATGCCCCAAATTATTGCATTTTTATTTAAAATAGCTGGCTAACGAAATCGCCCTTTCTTTTCATACCCTTATAAAGTGTGTCAAAGGGAAATTCAATAAAATAATTACTTCAAACGTTACCGTGTTTACAGACTACAACGACAACGACGATAATGACAAGGCCGACAGACGTCATCGTAATACCGGTTTCTTTGGGAATTAGGGATTTTTGAAAAGTGAAAATTTAAAAAAATCCGCGATAGTCAGTTTTCCCAAAAACAATACCTTCTTATTATGATGAGAATTTAATAATTCAGTATTTTTTGTGCGATTAAAAGATGAATTTTCGATTTTTTTAAAATTCTAAAACCTGTTATGATGACCTTGTAAGTTTTTAAAAAAGTAGCGTGTTCCTTTTCTTGCCTTTTTTTATATCGTGCGTTGATTGGTTTAGAATTTTCATTTTCATTTTGTATTTTGAAAAAGCCATAACTGTGATAATATTCTTGTTATCAAAAAAATCCATAAAGATAAGTTGTTAACATTTTCGTGTGCTATAAATAGCCGTACATGGAATTTTAAAATCTTTGGACCCTAAACCTGTGTGCTAAAGCCCAATTCGATTCAATTAGTCGGTCCAGAGACATCCAGTATACATACGACAACGACAGACAGATACCAACCTGAAAACTTTTGTTCCTTCTGAGGAAATCTCAAAACGTCGATATTTGATGGAATCAGCGAAAGCCATTTTTCGTATGAAACCAATACCTTCTCATTATGTTGTGAATGTAAAAAGCGCGTACCCTATCAAAGAAATGTGAAAATCAAATTTTTAGATCTTATTTAGGCACATCATTTTTTCATTACACATTTTATTGTACTGAGTACCGTCTTCCACATATTTAGTTTGTTTATTTTCTCGTAACTTGTGTCAAAAAGTGATTTATTATGAATTTGTAGTTTTTTCCAATGAGTGTAATTTGAACTTTTTCATTTTTTTCGTATCTTGCATAGTTTAACCAAAAAATGGAATTTGTGGATTTTTTTTTTTTTTTTGGTAGGATCAAATTTGGAATGCTCAACATTTCGACCAAATTAAACAAGTTGTTATTATAATCCTGTAGGGCCTTCAAAAAGCAAAGTTTTTCTTCTTTTGACTTTTTTTCATATCATGTGTTGTTTGGCTTAAAATGTTCATTTTAGTTGTTTTTTTTTGTTTTTGAAAATGCCCTAACTCTGATGATTTTCTATTTATAGAAAAAATTCACAGGGATAAATTGTTTGAATTTTTGAGTACTATGAACAACCGTACATCGAATTTTTAAATCTTGAAAAAATGTGGTTTCAAAAATTTTAGGTACGATCAAATTTGGAATTTTCAACTTTTCAACCAAATTAAAAAAATTGTTATCATGTTCTTGTAGGGATTTCGAAAAGCAACGTTTTTCTTTTCTTGACTTTTTTTCGTATCATGCATTTTTTTGCCTCAAATGTTCATTTTAATTTGTTTTTTTGGATTTTGAAAATGTCTCTGGTAATTTTTGATTTGCCAAAAAATATCATCAGGATAAATTGTTCAACTTTTTGAATAATATAAATAACCGTACAGATAATCTTGGAATTTTCAAAAAAGTGGTCTAAAAAATATTCAAAATGTGCCCTCTTTTTGAATTTTCATCCAAAATGGCTGGCTAACGAACTTGACCTTTAGTTTAGGACAATAAACGAGTGTGCCAAAAGGCAATCTAATAGATTAATTTTTTCAAAAGTTATCGTGTTCACAGACAGACGTACAGACATACAGACATACAGACATGCAGGCAGACATACCGACAGACACATTCGTAAAAACATATTTTTCGGTTTCAGAGGGTCTCAAAACGTGGACATTTGACAAAAACTGGGGGGGGGGTCAAATTTTACACAAATCTAATACCTTTTCTGATGAGAACAACCAAAAAAGACGAATTATCAAATAAAGTAGCTGATTTTCAACAACGACAAAAAATTAATTTAAAATCGAACAGTTTTATTTAGAACCAAATACTTGCACTTTCAAGCTGAAGAGACGAATTTTCATCAAAAAAGTTGCCTTGCAAGCAAATAGTTCAATTTTCAATTGAAAGGACGAAATTTCGAACAAAAGAGATTAAACTGAAAACAAAAACAGTTTGATTTTGAAACTAATAGTTGAGCGTTTTATCAAAAAATATGAATTATTTAGAATTTTCCTTCAAAAAGCTGACTATCGTGACTTTTTCTTTAAAAAGTTATTTGAAAAAAAGACTCAAAGTAAAAAGTGACTGTGTGGCAGCTCTGATTAAATTACATTATTTAATTTCTATTAATGCCCAAAACAATTTATGCTTTTCCCCAAAGTTTCTAATAGGGCTATATGTAGATAACCAGAGAGCGGACGAGCGTAGTCTGAAGTTGCGCACCGAGCTCTCCACAACTCCCCCCATGCCTTGGTTCTTTGCAGCGAGGAAGCCTAAGCTAAGCTCGGTGCGCAACTTCAGACTAGGCTGTTCCGCTCTCTGTAGATAACAAAGCTTTGAAGACAATTTTCGTTGAAAATATGACTTAAACGAGATTATAAAAACATTATTTTATTTAGGAAAGAATAAATACTTACGTTCAGTCAATCACTAGTGCTGATACACATATGAAACGTGAAACTCTAAAATTGTATCCAATACTAAATTTGCTGAGAGTAGTAGAGCTATAACAGTATAAGACCACTAGCTGGAAGAGCAAATTTATGTTTCATGATGAGTTACCTACTAACGGTAATGCATATTCCTGCACCGGGCACCGACTGTGCAACGATAAGTTCTATTCTAAGTTACCTCCAGTAGGTAATGTAGATCTATACAGCAAATACACCATCTTCTGGCAGAAACATCAACTAACAAATTTACCAGCCGATTTGTGACGTCATCCTTACTACCAATATATAATGCCACTGAAAACTTAATATAGAAGCTTGGTTGATATTTTGACCTGTACATGACGTCAAAACTCGGTTAGTACATTTGTTATTTAATATTTCTGGTAATAGGTGGCGCCACTGTAAACTTATCATAAAAACTTGGTTGACATTTTGACCAGAATATGACGTCACAACTCGATTAGTAAATTTGTTAACTAATATTTTTGCTAATATATAGAGCACTGTAAGCATATCATAGGAAGTAAGTTAAGGAAGTACCATTGCGACTGCCGAGATCAGTCGACTACGCAGTCGTAATACCTACACACGTATGACTTACTGAGTTGAAATCTGGCAACATTGTGATCATGTCGCCGGCAAAATGGATCAGCAGCTGACTGAAATCTACATTGATCGCGCCTGGCGATGTTGACAGATTGCGATAGTCAACGTTCAGAAGCGCAAGTTTCGTGATTAATTTTTTTTTTCATGTATTTGCAGGAACCAAATGGGTAATATTATTTTTTCACCTCAATTTGAAATGCTTGTTTTTCATTTAAGAAATTATCAATAATATCTTAATGATGGTTACTTAGATATCACTCAGTAAAGAGCTCAAAAACGCCATCTCTCATAAGACGCAATGTTAAATATGACGAAATTAAAAACGTTAATAACTTATTTAAAAAGTACCCTAGGCTTCTGAGATTTTAACTGAATACTTTTGGTGATCATATTAGATATCGTGAAAGTTTCGTTGAAATCGTAATGAAAATTCTTGTAGCGATGGAACATCCTTAATATTTTCATTAGTAGATGGCACTACCACACCAGTGCATAAATCTTCATTATCGACGGAAGGTACCTATCATTGAACAGAACCTTCCACAGTCGGTATGTCGTATATGAATCTGCATTACCGACTAAAGGTAAGTTAACAAGGACCCGGACCTTGTTCGGTTAGTAAGTGGCCTGATACTGTCATAGCTCTATTACTGCTAAGATAATGCAAGTTATTCTTCTAACATTTTAAGCCTGAATTATGTGATTATAGTACTGAATAATAGCAAATGACGCAACTCAGTCGCCTTCTTTTATTCAACTTTGCTATTTGTCATATTTCAAAATTCCATGACCTTCTTTCAATTAATAATAAATACACCAAACTACCGCTTTAAGTCCAGTGTCGGGGGTTACCTTCAAATAGCATTAGACTAAATTCGAAAGGATCTAAACGTAAATAGTCAGGGCCACCTGAATCGTTTCCAAATGGAATGCATGCTACTGTGCAATATACTTGATTACTTGGGTAATCGCACACAACGCCCTTCCAAGGCGACTGTCGCAACCGCTCTTATCCTGAGAAAATGCGGGCACCAGCAGTTCTAGGAAAGCCGAAAACGGATGCACTGAAAGCTAGAGTTGGGTGTACATATACAGCCTAAATTTGTTTTTGCGCCTCAGGTGTGATTGAAATGTAATTAAGTTTTCTTTCTCAATTTCATGATGTGATAATCATACAATGAAGTATTATACTTTATTTTAATAATTTTATGTTGCCACACTCAAAACAAATTCTAGTTCAAAACAACCAGAATTCTGGTTAATTCAACTAGACTAGAGTGTTAAATATGCCCTTACTATAAATTCTAGTTGAAAGTATCAGAAGTTTCTAATTGATAATTTTCTGGTTAATGTTACATAACCAGATGTTCTGGTAACCTTAACCAGATGTTCGTGATTTTAAATGATATACGTGTAGATCACTTGGTCAACACCTACATTCTCGAACATTCACATTATTAATTTATTTTCACAATGTTAATAGTTTAGAGAATACTTATCAAATACACACAAAAATTCTGTGCCTGGTTTGGAAATATTCCTGTGGCACTGATGTTTAGACAGATAATGCGCAATTTCTTCTTATAACAAAACTAAATTCGCGTTTTACTATAATCATTTATACTTATATAACTGAAAATACAATTAACGAATCACTATTGTTAGAGAATTGGACATTTACGCCAAAGCGTCAATTGAAACATCAAGTAAAAAGACATGCGACAAAAGACAGATTTCTGGAAATCGACAAAAGATCGCGACACTTCTGTTACCAGAAATATTAACCAGAACAGCTTTAACTAGAAAAAATCAACCAGAGTTCATTAACTAGAGTTTGCTAGTCATATTAACCATCATTTCGGATTAAAATAACTAGAAATTTTCTAACGAGACGCGTCTAGTAACTTTAACTAGAACTTTTTTTATGTGCACAAAAATGTTTAAATTACAATATGCGAAAAGATAAAAACTTATCTTTATCTTTAATTTAATTTTTCTTCTTCTTTGATTAAAACTGTAAATGTTTGGGTTATGATAAAAAAGTTTATGGTTGAGGCATGAACTACATTGTGAAAAAATCGAATTTTTTATGCGAATTCTAATCTTGTTCATTTAAAATAAAAATATTTTTTATTGTTAATATCAAAAATTACATTTTTCGTTGAGAATTCATCTTTTTTGGTAAAAAATTAATTTTTGGTTTGTTGAGGATTCAACTATTTTGTCGAAAATTTTTCTTTTTTATGATTCCACTGTTTGTGATTTAAAACAAAAATCTTTCCGGATTGGAATATCATCTATTTCATTTTTCGTTGAGAATGTATGTAGTTAGTTTAAAACTTTAACTGCTTGGTTGCAGATTAAATTTTTTGTTGAAAATTTGATATATCTGAAATTTTTCAAAGTCTTTATGAATTGTCTTAAGAATTTTAGAAAAATTGTATTTGCATAAAGTTAAAAATGCGCGCGTTTTGCGTGCATTACAATGCTATTTACTTTTTTAAAAGCCGTTTTAGATCACTCTAATTATATGGGTAGGATAATGTTTACAAAAAATATTGCCACATTCGGGGTTCGAATAAAAAAAATTTTAAACCGAGCGAAATTTGTTTTGCAAAAAAACTATATCTTTCTCTCAAAGGAAAAGAAATTCACTGTTTTTTTATTTCGAACTTCAAAACAAATTATCCACGAGGTTTACACAGAAGGTTAAAAATTAATTTTCGATTTCCAAAAATTGAGCCTGTGTAAACGCCTCAATGCACCTAGGAGGTTGATTTGCATATAAAATGAAAAAGAGTGTTACATTTTTAAACTTGATTTTATGAATCTTATCACCCAAAAGATATAAACAAAAATAAAAAAATTCTATAAGCGGACATCTGTCAAATTAAAAATTGAAAAATTTGTTTTTGCGCTCACATTTTTTTACTTAAATTCAACCCGATTTACCACCTTCCAAACAAACATATTTCTAGGAAGAGAATTAATATCTCAATTATTTGATATCTGCTGCCTCTTATCCAATCAGATTTTCTTCTGCACTGTTAAAGAAGAATGGAATAACTCATCCAATTTGGAACCGTATAAATTGAAGTATTCTAAAACCAACAAAAACCTAGCGTTTCCGCAGTTTCCTGAAATTTACAACTCTAAAGCCGGAAAAACGTATAAAAATGCAAAAATGTTTCCATCCAAAAAATATCTATATATAAACTTATATTCGTTTATAGAGTCTGCGAATTTTTCACGCTAGAATGCAGGATCGTTTCCTATTTCAATAAAACTCGTCTCTTATGTTTTCACTTCCTGGAATTCTAGAATATATGTATATGTATATGTATATATGAAAATATTCTGTCTCACACGTTCAAAACTACATACATAGTACATCGAAGGCAGGACGAGAAAATGCGAACTTCCTTTTTTAAAGTTAAAGCTCAGTTCCTCAGGGGCTTATGTGAATGGAATACTTACTTGAAATAAAAAGTATTGACTGAATACTTACAGTAATTTATATTTATATTTCTGAAATACTAATGATAGTGTATTCACAGTTTCCTTTTGATTTAAATATTCTTTTAAATTTCAAATCATTTCACGTTTGATTTGAAAACTCTTTCATCGCTTTCATTTAATAAATATCTGGAATAAAACACAAACCATACGAAAATATTAACTTAATAGATTTTACAGCTAAACATGCTCTAAACACCGGAAAAAAGGTTTAGTTTTCAATCTAAAAAGTTTTCAATCAGAAAAGATGAATTTTCAACAAAGTAGTTGAATTTTCGAACAAAAATATAACTTTTTCACAAAATAATTGAATATTCAACCCAGTTGCCAATTTCTAAATAAAAGAGATTAAACTTTAATCAAAAACAGTTGCATTTTCAAGAAAGTAATTGAAATTTCAACTGAAATAGTGAACCTTTCATAAATATTTTTTTAGGATAGAAGATTAACTTTCAACCAATTAGTTAAATGCTTTATTCGAAAAATAATTATTCTCAAGAAAAAATTATAGTCGATATTTCAACTTGAAAGATTTTAATTTTAAATAAAAAACAGTCCAATTTAAGCAAAAAAATGAACTTTTAACAAAAAGTGTAATATTTCATATTTCAACAACAAAATAATCTAAACTTAAGTCAAGATCAGTTGATTTCTACCAAAAAATACGAATTTTAAATAAAAGAGTTGAATCGCGAAAACAAATTACTTTTTAACCAAACAAGATTAAATTTTAAACTAAAATGGCGAATTTTTAACATTTTTTTCAACTAGAAGAGATTATTCTTTTGAGAAATAAAGAAAATTTCATACAATTTGTTGAATTTTCGAACCAGAAAGAGGAATTCTTTTTTAAAAAGTTGAGTTTCAACCTCAGAGTGTAAATTTTCAACCAAAAAGTAAATTTTCAACTAAATAGTTGATTTTTCATTAAAGAACATTACTTTTCTACCAAAAAGATGAATTTAAAACAAAATATATCAATTTCGAACTAAATTCATATATTTTAAACTAAAAATGATCAATTTGTGAACAAAAATGGTGTGTATAATTTAATTTTTCAGTCAAAAACTAATTTTCAAACAAAGTAAAAACTAATTTTTAACCAATAAGTTACTCTTTCAATAAGTTCGTGAAATTTTTAATTAATAATATTAAGTTTCTAACAAAAAATACGAATTTACAATAAAATATATACATTTTGAAACAAATTGTTGATTTTTCAACTAAAAATGATTACACAGGCCAACAATTTTCAGAACCAGAGACCAGACCTACCATACCCGAAGGTTTTTGCTGCGCTGAATTCGAATCTGACCTCAGAAAAATTCCATCACCCTCAGTTTTCGAGATATTCTAACCTAAAAGGGTCAAAAACCCGTTATTTTGATGTGTTCGAGGCCCCGTAAC
>NC_046665.1:67795262-67803680 GCF_010883055.1 Belonocnema kinseyi
TTGGGCTTATAGCCTCACATATGCTATATAGGGTGTTTTAACGTTGTTACGAAACTGCGAAAATACTTAACTTCAATCAATGATATATCGATGAAAAAAAAGTTATCTTGAATCCGAAAAATGGATTTCAGAGGGCAAGGGTGCTCCTTTGTGATGCTTTCGCCCGTTTTTGAAAAAAAAATTTATTCAAGATGCTATGTAACCTCAAATATAGCAAAAAACGGTGTTTTTGCACTTTTAGGTTACAATATCTCGAAAACTGAGGGTGATGGAATTTTTCTGAGGTCGGATTCGGATTCAGCGCAGCAAAAACCTTCGGGTATACTAGGTCTGGTCTCTGGTTCCGGACCTTTGTCAAATTTTGTCGGCCTGTGTTATTTTTAAATCAATAATAGGATACTCAAATTTTAAGTTAAAAAAATTAATTTTCAACCAAAAAAGAAAAATTTAGAACAAAATGTATACATTTTCAACCCGATTTTATATTTTCAAACAATAATGGAATGTTTCAATTTTAGGTCAAAAAAATGAATTTGCAACAAATAATAAAAGAATTTGCAACCAAATCATAAAAGAATTGACAACAAAATAGTTAAATTTTTAACCAAACAGATGGATCAACAACTAAGAAAATAAATGTTCAACAAAGTAGCTGAGGTTTCAGCTAAGCAATCTTCAATCAAGAGGATTACTTTTGTGTAACAAAAAAAAAAACGAATTGAGAACAAAAAACATAAATTTTTGACCAAACTGTTGAGCTTTTAAATAAAAACAATCAAAATTCAATAAGAAATAGTCTGGTTAAATTTGCAGTAACAAAATGAACTTTCAACAACAATGAAGAAACGAATTTTTAACAAAACAGTTAAATTTTTAACAAAGGAGAGGGCACATTATCTAAGAAAATGAACTTTCAACAAGCGAGTTTATCTGTAAACACAAGCAGTTATATTTTCAATCAAAAAGATGATTTTTTACAAAAAAGGCGAATTTTAAAAAAATTGTATAAATTTAAAAACAAATAATTGAGTTTTCAACTAAACGTCATCAATTTTCAACCAATAATGTAGTAGTTAAATTTTCAGGTTAAACAATTAACTTTTTACCAAAAAAAGTCCTGATAGGGAAATTTAATACTTGCATTTTTAACTGAAAGCGATCAACTTTCAATAGAAAATAGAATAGCTAAATGTTCATTTAATTGTGGAATTCAAAAAAATTCAAGAAAACACTTGAATCTTCAGCCAAATAGTTTATTACTTTTTATCAAAAAATTGATTAATACTGTTCCACTTTAAAGGAAAAAACAACAAAAAAACATGAAAAAGTGGAAGTTTTTTGAACTGTCCCATTATTTAATGAACAAATATTTACAATATATTTCATTCAATCATATTCTGTAAAATAACATTCAAGATTTTCATTAATCCACATCTTAGTTTGTGGTTGACGGGAAATATTGGTATGGACCTTATTTGCTTTTTATTATCCTTTTTTACCAGGCTCGGCTATTCTTTGAAATTTTATGGAGAATTTTTTTTTTCAAGAAACAATTTACGATGAAAGTTTTCCTAAGGCGAGGTAAAGTACATCGCATCGTCAATGTCGTTGAATCCAACATCAAAACGCAAATGACGTATAACGCTTTGATACTATAACGCTGTATAAATCATAATCTTAGGCATCCTCCCGAGAATACCGGTACCAACAAGGTAAACATCTTCAAGAAATAATTTGCTGAAGTAGTAGTTCTGAATAGCAAACTAAGAATTAGAATTGCAGGCGCTCGTTTTAAGCCAATTTTCTCTGCATTAACTTAATAGTATGAACAATCCTCAGCATTTTATGATTTCATTTTAAAGCAAGGGAATTATTTACCAGCCGCAGTAGCTACGCTGTTCGAAATGTTCAGAAAATTCCATCACAGTTAGGATACTATAGTCATTGAAATTTACGAAATTAGGTTACTGAAAACGAAATTCGATAACTTATATAATAAGTTGACTAAACTTTATTAAAGTTCGGAAACGGTATCTAAAAATTACAAATAGTTTCCTAAATTCCATAAATGGTAACAGAAATATAAGTTTCTGTAACCAAAAGAAGTGCACAGTTAGCAACTGTGCACTCCCTGCTTCTCGATCGCGTTTGAAGCGGACAAAACATGCTGGTTGTGGTCAAGGGCAGCAATGTACTATAAAAGGTCGTGCTGAATTATAATGATGCAATAAACCTATTTTTTCCAATATTCAATGATCTGAAGCATGAACTAGTAGTATATTGCGCAACAAGGGGTGAAAGGCGACAATTGCACGAGTGGGAAGTTAGCTGCCCGAACGAAGTGAGGGCAGATATCACATGAGTGAAATGTTTGCCTCTCCCGGGATCGCGCATACACTTTTTCATAATAAATGTATCGAAAATTTGACTTGAGATGCCTGAAACTTCTTCGCGTCTCATCAAAGTTGTTATTCTTTGTAAATACGTAGACAGTGTCAGATATAGGTTAGAATGACACGATTTCCGAAATTAGGCTGCAGACAACTGCAGATAAAGTACAATGCACTTATATATGTATGTATATACTTTCGATACCGGTTACGGGTTGAAAACACAATTTTCGACCCGTTACGGTGGCATTGAAAGTCAAATTTTCCATACATGTCTTATGAAAAGGATTATAAATTTCAAGAAAAAATTCTAAAATGTTGAAATCGCGAATAAAGGCAACAATCTAGAGGCTCTGTTGATGAGCGAAGTATTATTATTATTTATATTATTATTATTTATATTATTATTATTATACTATTCGGAGTAGACGTGACTCAGTTTGCAGTAAAATAGTTACAACACGCTGCGATAATCTCCCTTGTAAATAAACTTCTTAAAGGGAACATCAGGACCGCAAGTGACTATCAGCATCTGCATAATTTAATAATTAATCTAGGTTTGAATTAAAGTTTATATATAAATGATTACGTATTTATCTAGGTTATCTAAGACACTTCAGGTCCCATATAATAACAGTCTCAGGGGTTGCTAAGAAATAGCCTCATTACTAAATCGGTATCCTTGAAACGCAAACAGTCAGGACCGCCTGAGCTATTTCAATTGGAATGCAAAATATTGAGCAAGATACTCGACTGAATTACAAAACCGGAGCGGCTTCTATGGGACCTGCAGTGTATACTCCGTGAAATAAATCTGTTTACATTAACTTCATTTAT
Organism: Belonocnema kinseyi; assembly: GCF_010883055.1. Classification (NCBI taxonomy): domain Eukaryota; kingdom Metazoa; phylum Arthropoda; class Insecta; order Hymenoptera; family Cynipidae; genus Belonocnema; species Belonocnema kinseyi. The sequence goes on from NC_046665.1 coordinate 67,798,490, forward strand.
ATTTCCTTACTATTTATATCATCAGGAGTAAATATAAATATAGACTACATACTTTATATTAAAACTAATGAACAGAAAAAATTGTTCCATATCTCAAAATTTTTAGTTACAGTATCTGAAAATTACTAAATTGTAGCAGAATTTTCACAAACATTTAACTAAAGCCTAATGCAGTTACCGTTTCTGAAATATATATTCCTGTGTAGGAAAATTTATAAACGGTGTCTGCCCAAAGCTTTAGTGACGCGTCTATGAAAATTACTACCTAAAAGTGTTGATGCCAAAGTTGGATGTGAACACTCTTGATACTATAGAATATCTAAATCCAAAATCGTCTGTCTTTAGCAGACTGTGCTCAGGATTTTTCGGTTTTCAGCAGTTTTCCACATCTCTGACAAAAATTTTAGGCAAATGCAAGCGCTTATAATGAAAATTTGGGTGCATACGGTAGGGGCTTTTATAAATTAAAAAGTGAAACACAGGGTTAAGTATTACAGATATTGCTTGGAGGCTTATTTTGATGGTTGGGGTAATCGGCTATTTGAAAGAGGATGTGAGTAAAAAGGGTGTTTAACGTCTGACGATCCTCTTTAGAAGAGGGATTCTAGATATGCGAAAAATCGAAAGCGGTAAAAATGGAGAAAGAAACTGTTCCAATACCAAGTAAGGGATTTTTTTCTATTTTGTGAATTGCTGAATTGCTAAATTACTAAATTAAACAATATTTAAGTAGAGTATAAATAATAGAAGAAGCTAACAGTTCTGCATATTTTTTAAGAGAAAAAAAGGAATCAAGAAAAGGCAGAGGGGATCATTATGAGCCAAGTTACATAACTTTTGCCACCGGTGAGAGAAAACAAAGAAGACTGACTTGCGTACTTCAGAACTTGCCTGGCGCGTTAGAAACAATAAAGCCTCTTACGATTGTTCCACGCTTCACGATACGGATTTTCCCATGAAAATATGAAAGTGACGAATTGCTCGAGTGAAAATTTTATCTCCTTTTTCCCACTATTTTATAACCAAGAACTAATTTTGTAGATTAAATAAGAGATTTCACACATTTCCTCAATTTATGGGTGATTACCACAAAATTGACAATAGTAAGTTCCATAATAAAATTTGTCTAAAAATATCGCATTTAAATACTTATATCAAAGCACAATTTAGTAAATTTTCCAAACTTTAAACGACTTTGTTTAAAAATTATATTTAAAAAGAGCACAAAATGTGTCAACCATTAAAAATGAAAAAATCTGTCAGAGTTGACCAAGAACCGAATTCTTGAAAACAAAAAGTGTTAAAAAAAAGTATGTTAAAAAGAGAGCGAAAAAAAATATACTCAAGAACATTAATTTGTATAACTTAATTACACAAAAGCAGTTGAAATGAGAGAAATATGTTTCCAAAAAATATTCTAATCGGCTCATTTGGGACACTCATTAGGGATCACCTCGATCTCATTTTTTAATTGTTTGTGCGCCTTTCTATACTACCAGTACTTAACATTTTTCAAGGCCTTCTAGGCTTTCTCATCAGGAAAATTTTCAATAGGCTTTTGCCTAAAGGGGAAGAAAAAACAAAAATATGCAAATAACCAAATTAAATACAATAAATATGATTTCAACTATTTGCTCATCATTGATGCGATAATTATGGGCCTTTTCTTGACAATTTTATAAATGAAGTTAAATAATAAGTAATTTTGAACTTAGGGGCCGTGCCTAAAGTACTCTTGGTTTTGTTCGGAAATTTTGAACCACGTATCACCCATTATTAAGGTCCATAGTTTTAGCCCTCCCCCCTATCTGACGTTTAATTTTTCAACTATACAGATCAATTTATAAAAAATGGTTTTAGTTTCAAGAAAATTAATTTTGAATAACATAAATCTAATTTTCTACAAAACTGTTGAATTTTTTACCCAAGATAGTACATCTTAGATTGGAAGATATGCGGAATAAAGGGGGGGGGGGCATTCAAAAAACACCTGACGTAACATGTAGATTACAACTAGCCACTTATTTGTTTACTCATTTATTATTATTTCGTAAATTTATGATTATTATAGTTAATATTAATACTAACCCAACTGAAAATTCCTATGTAGGTTCCTATATAGGATCCTATATAGAAACCTACATAGGATCCTATATAGGATTCTACATAGGATGCTATGTGTTTCACCTATAGGTGCCACCTTATAGGAAAGGACATAGGATCCTATATAGGTGCCTGTATAGGACATTCCCTAATAAGCTACCTAATAGTGCCTAACTGATGGTACCTAACTAATGATACCTCATGGTACCTATGTCTCTAGGTGCTCCTGGAGAACCAAAAAAACTTCTGTGCAGCCGTAAGTACTATAAAATAGTACTGCGCATCTGGATATGGTCCCATGCAGAAACATATACAGGATCCTATATAGGATCCTATACAGGAACCTATATAGGATCCTTTATAGGGTCTTATGTCATTTCCTATAGGTGGCACCTATATAGGCATTTGCAGTAGGGAATAATTGTAGGTCCTACTAATATTTTTAGGCAAATTAGAAGTATTACCCTTACAATTATCAATCAGGTAAGTTAATTTTTCTTACATTTAAGGCCGGTTCCACTAACCTCAGTTAAATCATTGGTTAACTGACAGCGGGTTAAATGTAATGCCATAGTTAAGTGTCGATTATCCTGTCGCGCATTCCATCACGTTTTTGGAGGTCCCGATTATATAACCAGATAGTCGTTTCGAAATAACTCCTATTTTACTTTTAAACATTCGCGTGATTAGCTTATTATCGGTCGAGTGAAGAGCAAAGCAATATGGCCGTGCGTGCCAAATTCAAACAAGGTTCACTCCACGTTCGTGACTACACTAACCTAAAAAAAGTGAATTTGTATGTGTTTTTTGTTCGTGTTATACTTCTGTTTTATTCGTGCTATGCCACTTTTCTGGAGGGCTGTGGAAAATATTTGTCATGAGAGTTGACGGTGGCCGTGTGGCGACGCCAGCTATGCAATTAGCCTAGTATTCAAATATTGCTCGGCGAAACTGTTAAAAAAAATGTTTTTCAAATGAAAACAATTTTCTAATAGTTCCGGGTAAAAGATAATAATCTTTAAGATTTTTTATTACCTTCCTGAATAAAACATAATTAGCGAAAATCGTAAAATTCACTGCTTTTAGACGTCAATCCCAATGCATTTCTACTAACCACAAAAAATCATTATTCTTGCGCAATCAAATTAAACATATAATTATTTGTGTAATTTTTAAATATCCGAAAAGCAAATAGTCTAAATTTTATAACATTTTTTATTATATTATATAAGACATATAACGTAATATTTATTTTATTCATTAATTTAAATTCATTTTGGATTTTCAAAGATTTTAATAAACAAATTATGTGTTTTAATGAACACAATGTGCTTCCTTATTCAATAATATCATAAGTTATTTCAAGTTCAAAAAATGAAACTTGTTAAAATTATTTATAAAATGGAGGAAAATATGCTAATGTTAATTATAACTAATTTTGGAAAAGAACTCGAGGTGAACTTTTGATCAAAATATTTCGGATTTTCTTTATTTGACAATAATAATTTAGAGTTTAATGTTTTCTTTTTTCTCTGTAGGTAAAAGTTACAATTCTTACTTAATTCTAATGCTGTATCGCTTATTTTATTCCTTAAAAGATTTTCTGCAAATCTCATTGGCAGTTTTTATTTTTTTAATTATTGATAAAAACCTATTATTTACAAAAATAAAGATTTTATAATCCCTGAATGAAATTTTTCATCTAGAAACGTATCGATGAGATTTGCAGAGAATCTTTTAGGAATAAAATAAGCCCTAAATCATTTGTTTGAATAATAATTGCAACTTTTACCGAAAGTGAGAGAGAAAAAAAATCTAAACTGTAAAAACTACTGTTAAATAAACAATAAACATTGTAAAATATTTATTTTAAAAGTTCACAACAAGTTCTTTTAAAAAAACCAGTTATAATTAACAATAAAATATTTTCCTCGATTTTATAAATCATTTTAAACAACGCTTATTTTTTAGGTTGAAATAACTTTAGTTCATGCTCAATTTAAAAACAAGTGTAATTAAAATTCCCTTTTCCTCTTATATCTTAGGCTAAATTTCATTAAAATAGTTATGACGAAAAAAAAATTTTGAAATGAATTCATTAACATTATTTATATTTGTTTGACTATGTGTAATTTCAGTTCATTTTTTTAAGCTTGAAATTTTTTTAAACTACCGTTTTTTTAATTCTGCAAAATAAAAATAAATTGTTCTAAAATATTGCAGAAAATAACTTTAAATTTTCCTAAGAATCTAGAGAAGATTGCTTGACTTCCTAAAAACTTTTCCAAATTTATAAAAATCTGCTCTTTTACAAAATTGTCAAAAATCTACATTTTTCTCTAAATTTTTATGATTATCAAATTAAACATTTTTTAAAAATATTTTTAATGTATCTGAACGTTATAAGTGTCTTTTGAAAATTTTCCAATTTTTCTTAAAATATTTTAAAGACAAGCAAATTTGCCTTTAAGACTCCCACATTATTTTTCGAGATTGTTTTGGAAATACTTTGAAATCTTTTAGAAAAATCATTTGACATTTTTCTGGGAATCTAAAGAAAAATGGTATTCTCTTGAAACCTTCCGTAATTTTAATCCAGCTTCCTGTTTCAAAATCTTCAACAATCTGCATTGAAAAAATGGAATTTTCCACAAGTTTAAAAATAACTTGGAATTGTTTGAATAGTCGAAAATATTCATTAAGCATAATAGAATTTTTTTGTAATTTTGATTCGATTTTCGTTTAAAATCCCTTCTTCAAGATAAAGAAATGATTTAAAATGTTAACAGAAATCTTGGAACAATTTTATTCTTCTCCTAAATCCTTTAAACATTCTTGAAAGGCTTCGCATTTTTTGTTCTAAATCATCAAAAATGTACATTTCGCTTTAAATTTTTCGGAATCTCCTAAGGATTTTAATTATTTTCGATTTTTTTCAAAACTAACTGACATTTCTACAAATAAAAAAAAATTAATCTAAAAAAATAGTTTTAAATCTTTCAGATTTTTTTTTCGACATATTTTAAAATCTTCAAAACTTAAAATTAACCTTTTAAAATAATATCTAAATCATTTTAAATTTTCCTAA
>NC_046665.1:67803780-67804783 GCF_010883055.1 Belonocnema kinseyi
AAAAGTTATAAAATTTAAAAAAGGTACTATCAAGTTATAAAAAATTTATAAAATTTCATCCACGATAAGCTTGATTTTATCTATTATATTACAGTCATCCAAAACTGTAAAATAATTTATATCTTTATTAAATTATTATTTAACAGACATAATTTAAACATTTGAAATGAAAATAAACATTTATTAATCATTCTTTTCTGTAGATTCGATGAAACAAATTTTGATCAATAATTCGAAACCTAAATGCACTGATAGACGGGCATAAATCAATGTGAAATGGATAAAATAGCAATTTGGAAATTATTTTGAAAACTTGGTTCCTATGTTGCGATTCCTTAGTTAGAATTTATTTACAATTTATAATTTTAGTTTATTTCTTTAAACTTGAATATATATTATGATATCATTTTTTAACATTATTTATTAAATAATGCCCAATATTTGCAGTTAATATTAACAATAAAATAATATTTTTAAAAAGGGAACAACTCTAAAAACATGAAGATATACCTATACACTTTATATGTAACACCGTTGCCACAACACTACAGTTTGATATCGTTCCTTGAAATAGCATTTGCTGTTATTCAATAATATTTAGATCATTTGGTGGTTTGAAAAATTGAATTTTGTTAGCTTTTTCCTACTCCCGATTACTTTTTTTATCCCGATTTACAATCAAAACAAACTCACTTCGCGATTTTTTTTCAAAATTTTAACACTGCGGACATTTGATCTAAAAGTAGTTTTTTCAGTTCTCTTTCACTTAGAAAATGAAAAATGTCCAAAAGATCACTTAAAATATTCAAAGATTATTTGATACTGTCAATAAATTACTTTTAATGCGTTATTAAATTCAACGTTATTATTTTGTACTATTAGGTACTACAGTAAGAACTAGAATGTGCTGAAAAATAGTTGTTTATAATAAAATCTGTTTAACTTTTGTTTCTTAGAGATTCGCACGTTCGCGGACTTCAAAATATCTTGCGTAGAAAATGAT